>NC_053135.1:5560894-5562256 GCF_010015445.1 Perca fluviatilis | reverse complement strand
CACACACACACACACAATAATAACACACACACAAAAAAACACACACGTTAACATAAATAGCTTACTAGTAAAAAACAGGAGGCACGGTCACAATGGGGATCACACTAAATCCATCCACTGTCAGTCGGTACAAAGTGTGACCAGTGGCAGGTGTTTCAACACAGATACGTGCCGTTTGCAGTAAACAGCAAAAGTGTTTTTGGGAGTTCTTCCCCATGTGGTTTAACAGTTACACCTTTGTGCTAAAATGAACAGTGTCTTTGCGTTTGATATGAGAACCATGTTGCTGCTGCTCAGGCAGATAAACAAAGTGACAATATTAGGCTTTACCAGCCAGGGGTAGCAGGGGACAACCCTGCTCACAGCCACAGAAGATCTGATCAGGGTGACGGTTTTCTTCTTGAGGGAGTTACACATAAACTCAATGTGACGGTTATGATAGGGGCAGAGTGCTGAAGTGATCTAAAAGTGTCATTTTAGTGCCATTAGCTTAATTTAACTGTGTTGATCTGAATTTACAAGATAGGCTGATTCATCAGGTGAAAGAAATAATTACAAAAATCCCTTCTGACCTCGAGGGATTCACTGTGAGCACGCGTTGTCAGACAACAGAGGTGAGACAAGGTAATAAAAGGAAAACCAGACGGTCCAGTTGGGAAGGGATCCGCCTGCTGCAGCTCTCCTATTGGTACACACTGTTGATTCTTTGTCATCTATTATGTATTCTAGTGATACAAGCAAACCCTGTGGACTTCGAAAGATTATCATCACACTTTAAATACCATCAATTCTCAAATAGTGGCCTTTATTCAGCTCAGCGGCAGAGAGAACCATTTGCCCGATACCTTTATAAATGTAGTATGTCCGCTCAACAGCACTAGTTCCATCAGTGCAGCAAGAGTCTCTTCAGCGTCTTCTTCGCCTTTTCTCCGAACGATGTTAAGCTACCATAACTGCAAACACTGGTCTGATTCCCAACTAAGGACCTTTGTTGCATGTCATATCCTTCTCTCTCCCCTTACGCTTCTTGTCTCTGTAAACTGTTGACTGCCAAATTAAGGCAAACATTTTTAAAAAGGTTTCCCTTTATAGGTAGCTTTTAATGTAAAAACATGTATCGTAAGTGTAGCTTAACGTCGGAAACGTTAAAGATGAATCATCTAGAGTTAATTAGAGTATGGAAACATTTCTGTTAATATAAACTCAGAGCAGCAGAGGGGTGAGTATGACCCAACTCTGTTGTACTGAGAGAATGAGTTAAGTTGCGTGAGCTGTAATTCCACCCGCTAATGTTTTGGTTTTACCTGGCCTAGCGAGTGGCCTTTACTTGTTGATGCTGGCTAGCTTACTTGAATACCGCTT
>NC_053135.1:5353394-5555894 GCF_010015445.1 Perca fluviatilis | reverse complement strand
TGGATATGTTTATTTTTGAACCATTCCATTGTAGATTTTGCTTTATGTTTTGGATCATTGTCTTGTTGGAAGACAAATCTCCGTCCCAGTCTCAGGTCTTTTGCAGACTCCATCAGGTTTTCTTCCAGAATGGTCCTGTATTTGGCTCCATCCATCTTCCCATCAATTTTAACCATCTTCCCTGTCCCTGCTGAAGAAAAGCAGGCCCAAACCATGATGCTGCCACCACCATGTTTGACAGTGGGGATGGTGTGTTCAGGGTGATGAGCTGTGTTGCTTTTACGCCAAACATAACGTTTTGCATTGTTGCCAAAAAGTTCGATTTTGGTTTCATCTGACCAGAGCACCTTCTTCCACATGTTTGGTGTGTCTCCCAGGTGGCTTTTGGCAAACTTTAAACGAAATTTTTATGGATATCTTTAAGAAATGGCTTTCTTCTTGCCACTCTTCCATAAAGGCCAGATTTGTGCAGTATACGACTGATTGTTGTCCTATGGACAGAGTCTCCCACCTCAGCTGTAGATCTCTGCAGTTCATCCAGAGTGATCATGGGCCTCTTGGCTGCATCTCTGATCAGTCTTCCTTGTATGAGCTGAAAGTTTAGAGGGACGGCCGGGTCTTTGTAGATTTGTAGTGGTCTGATACTCCTTCCATTTCAATATTATCGCTTGCACAGTGCTCCTTGGGATGTTTAAAGCTTGGGAAATCTTTTTGTATCCAATCCGGCTTTAAACTTCTCCACAACAGTATCTCGGACCTGCCTGGTGTGTTCCTTGTTCTTCATGATGCTCTCTGCGCTTTACACGGACCTCTGAGACTATCACAGAGCAGGTGCATTTATACGGAGACTTGATTACACACAGCTGGATTCTATTTATCATCATTAGTCATTTAGGTCAACATTGGATCATTCAGAGATCCTCACTGAACTTCGAGAGAGTTTGCTGCACTGAAAGTAAAGGGGCTGAATAATTTTGGCACCAACTTTTTCAGTTTTTTATTTGTTAAAAAGTTTGAAATAGCCAATGAATTTCGTTCCACTTCATAATTGGGACCCACTTGTTGTTGATTCTTCACAAAAAATTACAGTTTTATATCTTTATGTTTGAGGCCTGAAATGTGGCAAAAGGTCGAAACGTTCAAGGGGGCCGAATATTTTCGCAAGGCACTGTACACCAGTATATTCTCTCCGGTATATTTCTCAAGTGTGATCACAAAAATCCCATGTGAATGTTACCTTAATATTATTCTCTTTTAAGTACACCAATAAGTAAAGACAACTTTAAATTACATTTTTTGCCTGTTGTCTCCTATATGATATTATGATTTGGCACAACAAACCAGCAAATCAGACACCAGTAAAAAAGATATGCTGCATTAAAACTACTCATTAAAACTACAAGTACAATTCTCAAAAAAGTTACTATGGAGTAAATGCAAATTGTTACTTCCCACCGCTGAACACAATACACATTGTTATAGGTATTCCCTTTTTATGTACGCATCAACTGTGCCATAATTAAATATTTAAAAAATGCAAAACATATTAAAAAAAACAGATTCAAACTAAATTCATTCATGTACTAAAGAAAAAAAACGCGAAATAACCTTAACATATTTTCATTTAGTTCTGACAGAAAACATATACAATGTGTATTGTATAACACTTTGTTTCTTTGTTTAACCTTTAAATTTTCAATATTTTAGAAGATTTCTTTGCAAAAAACACTTTCTATCTGCTGGGATTCATTTTCAATTCCCAATATCTAGAGCCGAAAAAACAAGATGGAGACCAAATAGCTCGTCAGCCGTTCTAAAATCACCTGAACCCATTTGGATGCAGTGTAATTGAGTGTTGCGGCCGCTTTGCGCTCAGGGCTTCACCACTCTTTAATCAAGGAAAGCTTATTGTCTGTCCCTGAGTTCGACTTATTTATTACAGTGTTGGTGCGGCTGCAGGAAGAAAAAAAGGAATTGGAAGTAAAAGCTCCAGACAGAGATGATACAGAGAGAGAGAGAGAGAGAGAGAGAGAGAGAGAGAGAGAGAGAGAGAAGTCCCTGAGCAGCTGCTGCAGGATGAAAATGAAGGAGGATGAGACACGAGAGAGAAATGACAACGCCAGCAGCATAATAACTATTGATTTATCAGCCATCTCCGCGACTGTCTCCCACTAACATTTGAGGGCAGGTAGAAGAAAGGAGGGGGGACAAATGGCAGAAGAAAAAAAACAAAAAAACCAGCAAAACGAAGTGGGAGTCAAGTTAGTGCACTTGAGTGAAGCTGGAGCACACGCGAGGGAGAGCAATCACTTAATATAGAGGGGTTGTGTTACATTCTGCCAGCTGTTGTAAGGACGACTTCAAAACTTTTTCATCAACCTGTGGCATGCAAAGAGTGAAGAAGAGTGGAGGACAGCGAGTGTGTGAGGGAGAGGTGTTTCACTCAGTGACATTACTTGTGTGTGAAAGGAGGCTTAGCTTCAAGGACGTGGATAGAGATTTAACGATGGCTTTTGTAAAGTGAACACCAGCAGTCTGTCGGGGTGCTTTAGTTAGTAGCAGCGCTGCATTTACTTACTGTCCAAAAGGTAGGCTTTCAGTTTAGCTCTAAAGGCATCTGAAAGGGTTAGTGTCAGTGTAAGGAGACACACAGGGAGAGGAGAGAGTACCAGAGGGTTTATTGAGGCACATATCAAATAACCACATTTGCACACGTTTGCATGTCCTTAACCATTAACTACAAATCACCTGTGCTTTATTTTACTGTCGACAATTTTCCAATTATATGCTTGCAGATCCATTTCCTTCCTTCCAGGCTGTTTTTCACACATTCCAGTACAGTATGGAAATCAACTTGCAGGGACTTGAAATGTGCTTTAGATAGGTGATCCGTCGCATGAGAAAAGTTAATTTATTGCCGCAGTTTTGAAAAAGAAAAATATGCAAAAATTTCAAGTTGCTGCAAATGCCCAAAAGTGTGCGGTTACAATTTATGAAACGTGAATATCTGCCAATTTTATTGGTCTTATTTTATAAATCTACTCTACTTTGGGTTTTGAACAAAACAACAAATTTCAATGCATCGAGATGGGCTTTGGGAAGTTGTGATGGGCTGTGTGAGTGTCGGGTGGATTTTATTATATATTAAAATTATATTATACTGATTATTATTATTATTATTATTATTATTATTATTATTATTATTATTCTGAAGCAAATGTAAATGAATGGCTGCCTGAAAGTAATAATGGAACTTAAAAAACAGTGTAACGAAAATAATGGTTAGCTGCGGGCCCTACAATAATCTAAATCAAGTTAACACTACACATTTCAAAATGAGCAACCTCTTCTGTGTTACAATGGATATACAGTACAGTGTTTTTTAACTTGCTAAATAAATCAAAATTGTAGTACGATCTCAGCATATAGGTTGACATAAATGACTAGAATTAGGAAGAAAAAGCAGACTTCAACACACCAGAACACGCAGAAAAACCAAAGCACTGACAAAGACATAACATGGAGTTAAAAAGGCCATCCCACTCACCCTCGGCGGGGGCTTCTGGGAACTCACCATCCACGTTGTAGACCTTGAGGCCAGCCAGGTGCTTGGCTGCACGGGACTTGGAGGCGGAAAGCAACGCCGGGTTACTGACTGGGAAGTCGCAGTAGTAGTGCTCTAAGATGGCCAGAGCTGCCCGCTGAATGCTGGAGAGGAGAAGAAATGGAGATGAGCTTTAGCCAAGGGAGCTGTTGTAGTTCAAATCCATGTAGCTCTATGCCAGTGTGAGAGGCTGAGCTTTAAAAGTGGAGAGAAGAACGTGAGAAGCATTAGCCACAGGACATTTTTTCACTTGTAATACCAAATACTAAGAAAAGATCCCTGCAGTAATTTGACAACTCTTCTTGCTGAATACAGAAGAACAGTAAAGAAAAAAGGAGAGGGCAAAGAGAGTAGGAAGTATTAGCTGAAAGACCTTTCTGGCTTGCTTTGAAAATTTGCTAAGACTGAAAAAAAACTTCTGGTTGAGGACAGCGAGTATCATCTGCTGAGAGGAAGCAAAGAGGTGTGTGTGTGGAGGGGGGTTTGGACCCGGGTAGCATGGGGGAGAGAGACATTTTCAAATGTAAATCGCTTACTTTTTCAGAATAAACAACAGGACTTCTCACAGTTAAACAAACCCCACATATCAACATGAAATGAGAAAATGTGAAAGAAAAGACTGTAGGGAGTGAGAGGGGGTGGGGGGTCACCAGCTGAGAACTAAAAGATCTAACAGTAATACTTCAATGAATGCTTTAGTGGTGAAGTCCCTTAATGCTGTGACAGCAGAAACACTGAATGAACAACAGACCACAGCCCTTTTCACACTGCTAGAATAACTTGTATTAGTTAACCCTTGTGTTGTCTTCCCGTCGACTGTGCAACTTTTTATTTTTCTGGGTCAAAATGTACTTTTTTTCCAACGTTGTGGTCGTCTTTTTCGTCGCTTTTACCCGAAAGTTTTTTATACGTTATTTTGTCACTTCTTAGCAATGTTTTGTCAATTTTTTTGGGTTGTTTTTTCCCCATGTTTTTGAAGCTATTTCCGACAATTTTTTTAAATCTTTTTTTTTTTTTTCTCCAAATGCTATAAAATTGAATAAAACGCCAAAATTCAAGTAAAGTACTGTGCTGATCTTTTATTTTACTTGTGAAGAGTAATGGTTGTATGGAACCATCCATGTTATTTTTTTTGACAATTTGGTTGAAAGAAACCTAAATTTCTGATATAGAAACGTTTTGAATATGGGTCAAATTTGACCCAAGGACAACTGGAGGGTTGAATACATAAAGAAACACAGAAAATAAAGGAGTCATCACAGGGGGAACAGGAAGGGAAGACGGATGGGGGGGAAATGTTCTTAATGGCACGTTAACACTGAGAGCAACGTTATCAACAATTCACTGGAACGCCTGACTGTAAACAACAAATCAGATTTGGGCATTTCTTCGTTTCCAAAGGATTGTGATTTTGCTTCAGCTTTTCCTGTTCATATCCGTCACCAGGATGTATGAAAGGGAGAGAATAAGTAGAAGCAGTCCGAGACTGTGTGCTCTGGAGCAGCAGCAACAGCCCCCCCCTCCTGATCCTTTACACTCTGGATCACACAGCATGCCACGTCTTGTCCTTCATAACACAGCACTACTAAACCAATTGTACACAAGCAGAGTGGATTCACATTATACAACATAAATCATCAGCTCTTTTATAATATAGTGCCTCAGTTTAATTGGAAGTGAGCTACATGAGAGATTAAAGAGAAGATTATGTTGCTTTTGAAACAAGACATATAGTAACACAATTACTCAATTATTCAATTTAAAAAGGATCGGATAAATTTAGTGTACACTTTGTGCACAGCACCAAACAGACAGGCAGACAAAGTTAGCAACCAGCTAGTGAACATAGAATAGCATTTAGCGGCTAAAGAGCTAGTTAGATATAACAGAGCTAAAAAAAAAAAAAGAGTGAATATGGGATTATATTCATTAGGTGGACACGAACATGATTCTTAATGAATGATGTTAGTCCGTATCTGCTAGATATACAAATAGACAACGTTTGATAAAACATGTTCACCATTACAATTTCGGAGAGTAATACTATCACCAATAAAATCAATGAATGCATAAATATTTATGTCGTTTTAAAGCATACTGCTCGGTTGTGACGCCACAAAAGCCAGTTCCTATGACCTGCATTTGGCTGAGAGGACGGCAGCAGATGTTGACAGCTGTTTACTGACCCACAACACAACTTCACTGCTCAACACTGGGCCCCTTTCGTTCTGTGTTTGTATGGATGTATTCATAGGTGTGTGAGCCATCGCTGTGTCATTCTTTAGGCCACGTGGAGAGCTAACTCAATATACATGAACAACAGCACATGCTAGCCTGCAGCATGTGCTTCCTATTATCCAAAATCAGGATCACAGTATGACATCTGAGCCACTTCCAGATACTTTCTGACTTTGTGCAACTTCAATTCCTTCCTATGAACAAACCTTACATTAAGTGATGGGTCATTTCAAATACCACAGGCAGATACAACCCACCCAGGGAGCAAATTACAAAGTCATTCATACTGATTTTTTACTGCTCTGTCACAGGTAGAGCTGACAGTCACATCATCAGCACAGCTGTTTAGATTGTTTAACAGTCTAAAAATACGACTTGTGAAACGAGGATTGGGGTGTCTGTTAATGTTCATCAATAGAATTTCACTGCATCGGAAGAAAATGAAAAACCGAAAGAGAAAAGGGTAAAAACAAGGGGCCAATGCCTCCATAATGGCCTCTCTCCTGGAGACATTAATTTATATATATATATATATATATATATATATATATATTATTGGCCTTCTTTTAAACAGATTTTTTACATAACCGAACTTGGCTTTCTAAGGTGATTTTAAAGTGTAACCTAACCATAACCATTGCCTAATCCTAGTGCAGCGCTGCCTTGAAGGAGACGTTGGGGGGCTTAAAACACCGATAAACCTTTTGTACACAAATTACAAGCCTACAAAGACCAACTACTGCTGTAGTTTACAGCCTGAAAAAGATCCCCACTGTGGGTGTGTGGACATGGATGATAGTGAGATAATTATGTTGTTTATTTGGACAAACTACTTCAATTGTGTTTACCAGCCTTTTTATGGGAGTGTGTTCCAAGAAACAGGTTTTACTCTATTAAGTGGATACCTGAAGGTACAATGTACACATAACTGACCTAATTTATAATAAATTAGACAATACAAAACAACTATATCCAATTAGCAAATTGACAATTATGTGTCACCTAAAAGCACTAACAGTAAAACAGTTACATGATTCATGCCATTCTGGTTTGATGATTTATTTGCCAGTTTAATACTATAGGCAACAACAAGCATAGTCCAGCATTTTAATACTTGGATGATTTCAGCAACAGTGCTTCACTCATAAGACAGACCACTGTAGGAAAACAAACACATCAGACGGTGTATTATAGCAAGGCCAGAGGCAGCGCTCATTTCTGCCACAGGGGCAGCAAGGAGTGATAGCAACTCCCACGGTTAACTCAAGAGACCCAGGCTGCCCCTTCCTGCATTAAGCATTTAGACAGACGGGACCATTGTTTAGTGGCCACTTGCATAAGTGCTGAGTCAGAGTTTCTGCCGCTTCCTAACTTCGATCAATTATTAAGCCATGCAAACATGACACACAACCATTCAAACCAAGCAGCTCCCCTGGCTTACGTAGCAGCATCTTATGCTGACATAAAGAGTAACTGCAGACCACTTTGTAAACCAGTTGCCTTTGAGACCAAGGTAGCCGACCACTGCCTTCTCTCATGTTGAAAGTGTTTAACCCCCACCCTCTATGGCTGTGAGGAATGCGTTCATATTCAACTTGTCTGGTCCGACAAGGGGACAAAAAAAGGCTTCCTCAGGCCTTCAGATTGGCATCAAAGGCCAGGCACACAGAGACAATCCTTCAGGGCCCCAGGGCCCAGGCTAGGTCTCCATTATGATAAGGCAAATCATGTATGCCAGAAAAACAGGAATGTGAGCAGCAGCCGGCGCCTGTTAGTAGAGGAGATACATGAGAAATTGGCTAAGAAAATACACCCCTCGTGTCTGGGTTTCTCTGAATGATGCATTGTTCGTGTTTGTGGCTACATGTGCATGAATCATTAGCATGTATGTGGTAATTACCCATGCACAGACACTCATGTGTCTATGTTTGTGCGTGTCCATGCATGTGTGTCAGGCTGACCAGATGCTGCGCCCCAGTCCGCAGGGAGCACTAATTAGCAGTGTGTTTACAGTCACAGACGGACAACAGAGTGAGGCCAGGCCTGCTGCTGGCCAAGCAGGATGAATGGCACAGTTTACAAAGGACAACACCCCCAAGGCAGCCGGCGAACACACCAAACAGAACATTACACACAGACAAACAGACACACGCACACACAGACACACAATTTGCACTTTTCATAAAAACAGCCTCTATTCACCAACATATACAGATATATCTTACCTGTGTATATGTCTGACCATATTCAGCTTTACTGTATATAACAGTATATACCAGATTAATTCTACTGTCTTCAGTACAGACAATTTTCCTTGTTGGGTTCCACTGCAGTCATTCTGACATACCCCCTAAACACTGTGGGTGCAGGGCACGTAAAGTATGAACCAGTCCATCTGCAACTACAGAAAGATACAGACCTTAGTATAAGAGCAGATATAGGATACGATTTCATCCATCCTGTCATAAAAGAAGTCCATCTATAAATCCATCATGTTTTATTAGTTGCCCGTAAGCAGTGTATGTCAGAATGGGGGCTGCATATTGATACCAGGAAGCAACAGGAGAGCTGCTTGGCTAAAAATGGCATCTTTCTGTTTTTCCTCTGACACAGTACGGTCATAAAAACCTGGTCTAGTCTAGTCTTAGCTGGTCTTTCCTACACACACCTACGCGCGCGCACGCACGCACGCACACACGCGCACGCGCACGCACGCACGCACACACCTTTCTTTCATTCCCACATACATTTTAGGATTCTTCAACACTACCCGCCCATTAACTATTAATCCCACGTTCTGCATTCTGCCGTACTTCACTGCCTCCCGTAGCGTTCTCCCTGCCTCAGTCTCCTGCGTCTTTCCTCTGTACTCCGCCCTTTGTCTGCAGGGGTTTCCTCTCTGAAGTCTTCCCCACCCTCCTTTTTTCTTCTGACACAATTTCCTCTCCCAATCAGCCACTTTGTCTACAAGCCTTCGTGTCTCTGCATTTTCTTCCATCTCTGGCTAAACTGTCAATCTCCCTTCCTACTCGATCACCACTCTTTTTTTCAGTCAGGCACATCCCTCAGTTTCTACACTTTCCTCTATGAATTCCTTACTCCCATTTCCGAGGATCTAACCAGTGAGTTCCCTCTTCCTTTCCCACGTCTCTAACTTGAGGTGTCCCAGTTTCTATCTTGACTTCTGCCTTCATCTAACCCACACATTCTCTTTTCCCTCCCTTTCATCCCCCCACTTTCTCCTCGTCTATCCCTTGGTGGCTCACATCAACCTAGCTCTCTTTACCTTCTGTCTTGTCCCTTCCTCTCACTCCTTCTGCCTTCAATCGCTACATGCACAGAGGTCACCTGGGTATTCTGCTACCCTGCTTGCATTGCTAACAGCATTCATTAAGTAAGGGATAATGTAGAGCGAGCCGGTCATTATTGTGAATTAGAACCCTGACAGGGTGATGCAGGACCCCGAAGCAAAGGGGTTCAATGTGCATTAACGACTCGCTTCTTACACGGCTTCTTACTGAAGAAATCAATCATTTGACAAAACATATTGATTTTAAAATGATTTAATTGGTTTAAAAATGATCACCCAGAGTCTAGGATCAGAACTGTGTCCATAGCGGCGGTCTGCTATACAGAAATACCAGACGGTAGAACGTCATGATCAGAATCGAGTATTCTTGATAATAATTCTTATTCATCTGTGCCAATGTTGTCCAAAAGATATTAAAAATGTATAAATGAGCCACACTGTTGCATTGGGTGACATGTTCCTTCATTAACATGAATACATACACTTTAGTTTATTTTGACTCAAACCTACGTACAACATCCTGCTGCCCAAAATAACCACTAGAGCAGCAAATGTGTTAATCCGCAGCTGAAACTAGACCCCAACATATTCTTTTTTTTCCACCTCTTTGAGTAATGTTTGCTAAAAACTACAGTGTCCAGCTGTTGTAGGAAATTACTGAGCCTTTGAATAGTTAATAACTCTCAACAACGACCATTTACACAAATCACTGAACATGTATGTCATGATTTGAATGAACATGAGGATACAACATCAAACCACTAGAACTTGAAACACTGTGCTTCTCACCTGAGCTGTCCCAGGTTGTAGTGCCGTATCTCGCCATCTGTGGAGCGTGTGACGCACACCGAGAAGCACGGCTGGAGCTGCCGGAGCTCCAGCAGGACGATGGCCAAGTAGTGGATGAAGAGCAGAGCATCCACTAGCGACACGGCGTACTGCACGATGCCCTGGTAGTTCTCGTCCTATGAAGGATGATGTTTTAAGGGGTCATTTGTAGCTCTTAATGGAATATATGTACACAATGCAGAACACAGACAAGATGCAAATCAGTTAACGCGTGCAAAGACATTTCCAAAGCATAAAACACTCCTGCGGGGTTAAAAAGGAGATCATACACATGTAAGGCAAAATGTAGAGCATATGAATATTTAGATACATTTCAAAGGATTGCAAGCTTTTTAGACGCCGTTTCTGTGTGTGTTTTCCTACATACATTCTGAATGAGGGGCCAACTGGGATTTTAAATTATGACTCACAGTAAACACATAGCACTGGGGAAACCAAATATCTGTGTTTTGGTTGTTTGTGATTTTGTTGAGCTTCTAAAAAGGCATAAAAAATGAATGTGTCTGCAACATTTGAGACCTCTCCCACTGCTATTGGAAACATTTGTTTCTGTGTGGGTCTGTAGAGTTGGAATTTCCACATATATTTTTAGTTATTAGTTAGAGTGTACACTTACAAGCAATAATAGCTATACTATTTCATGCCTGCATTCCCTTCTCTTAACCCACCTGTGAGTCAAGTATTCTGACTCCGTAGAACAGCCAATAGGAAACCACGAAGAGCAGCACCAGCACGGCGAGCAGCGCCCGGAAAACAAAGACCCGCGGGAGGCCGGCCCGCCGCGGCCTGAAGAATAACGCCCAGACGGCCAGAAGCAGTATGAGCAGCTTGAAGGCCACGGAGATAAAGAGGCCTTCGCAGGCCGTGCCGCAGCTCTGCAGCTTCTCCGGCCAGAGGAGGTGGGGGAGCACCAGGAAGGCCAGCGGCGTCAGGAACACCAGCAGGCCGAGGATCACGGCCAGGGCCAGGGTGAAGTAGCGGCGGCAGTCCAGCCCCACGCTGTCCTCCAGGTCCTTGGTGATGCGAACAATGTCCTCCTGAGAGAGGCTGTGCTCCGATGTGCCCGTGACAGCTGTCGTGGTCTCGCCCCAGTTGTCATCCTGGAAATGAAGGAAAAAAAAAAAAAAAAAAAAAAAAAGGATTTCAGGTAAAGGGTGCATCCTAATTCCCCATATTTTATCACTCTTTGCTTCTTGATCCTGACTAGAAAGAGACTGAACCGGTCTGCCATCATAAAAGGACCTTCTAATGCTCATATTTCTGCTGGACAGTGCTTTACTGGATCGGATAACTATATATTTATTTTTGCTTTGTTTTTGTCAATGTCTATTTTAT
The DNA here is from genome assembly GCF_010015445.1 of Perca fluviatilis. Lineage (NCBI taxonomy): Eukaryota > Metazoa > Chordata > Actinopteri > Perciformes > Percidae > Perca > Perca fluviatilis. The sequence continues at coordinate 5,544,558 of NC_053135.1, read as the reverse complement.
TTTAGTTTCTTTTTCATGCAGTTGTGTAGGTCAGTGTATATGTATAGTCTTATACATTTTTAACATATATGTATGTAGATTTTTTTACTTTTTCCTACGGGTGCAAACTGGCCAAACTGATGATTCTACAGATGATGCCTGGGAGAAACAAGAAGGTCTCATTTTACTAAAAGGTTGTTTCCTAGATTCACAGATTTCCTCGCGTCTTCAGTGAAAGGAAGCGCTGATTTCAGTGCCGTTCTTTGTTCTTTTCTCAAAGAAAAGCTTAACTCCAAGTCGTCCAGAGTCGCAGCCAAAGCCGATTCAAAAGACCGATGTTCGCCAGCAGCAGCAGCCATAAGCCCGCTCACCGACTCTATACACGATGTGATTGGCCCGGCCTGAGTTTCGTTTTTCCAGCTCGCAGCCAACGGAGAGTTGCTAGACCCCCTGGCTGCAAATTATATTTGCTGCCGCTAGGGTGCGTCTAGATTTCTAGGCTACCCGGTGACTTCGGCAGGTCTAGCAAATGCACAATAACAAAACTACAATGGTGGTTGGCCCAATATAGCTACGTTGATCAAGGGGGAAATGTGAGTGAGAGATGGCATTGGAGGATTGAAAATATTAGGAGAGAAAGCTTTCATCTGAACTATACTGCATCAGACTTGGTAATATTTTCCTATAGCTGGGGGTGCATTACTTTTTGCTTTTGACGTCAGCTCAAAAAAGGCGTGGAAGGTTATTTCCAAGCACGTGAGAGAGAAAGGGAATAGAAGATAGGAAGTGGAAAAAATAAACAGAGCGAGCTGCCAACTGGGCTATGCGCTGACGTCTGGGTCTGACTGCATCCGCAGATAATGAGGGTCAGCGGAGTCGGAGCAGAGCCGCTAGAACAAGAAAGATAAGGACTCTTTACACAGCAGTAATAACAAGCTGCTAACGTGGCTCTGTGAGCGGCTGAGTGCTGCCCCTGCCAGTGAGAAGGGAACTGATAATGTACCGCCATCAGCAACAACAACATTCAATAACCAAAGGCACTGTCGCCATAATGCAATACAACTGTAGAATCCTATTTTAAGGATTGTATTAGTCTCGCACTAGCAGAGAGGAGATGCGTTATGATCACTTTAGACTGATGGGGTTGGGAGGTAGAGGAGGAGGCTGATGGTGCATTGGGACAGAGAGTATCCCACTGGCCTCAGGGGTTAAAACAGCAGAGAACCAGATAAAGCAGAACAATGGGAGGACCCAGGCAGAATGCTCAGGTAGTCTTTGAAGCTGCCAAGTATACTCATACACTATAATAACATTTTCACTATTCAGAAGAGCAATACTGCATACACAAATATACTGGATGGGAAGAAAATCTAAGGAGAATTCATGTTTGCGCCATTATTTTTTCCACATCTTTATTACCGGATAAAGATGGTGAGACATAAAACCCAGGTGAAAAGCAGTTTAAAAACCATCCAAGGATCATACAGTGGAAACCAAAAATGATGAGCCTAAACACGATGCAACATTTGGCCACACTCTTATTCATGGGAGACGACATGTTAAATGTTGGCTTGTTGGTATAGGTTTTCACGGACAGTCTTGTTGATGATGTCCAGAACTGAAAACTGTCTCAGTTTCATCTGACCTTTGACATGACAATGCGGTTGTAAATACTCATCTCCCCGTCTGCACTGCTGTAGAAAGACTCAAACATCATGAGCGACCGATCTCATGAGCTGTAAACCAGACGGTGGAATGCATGACTCGGGTTCAAAAGGTCAAAGAGTAAAGAGTTTAAAGAGTTTAAGATGTCTCCACGAGGACGCAGCCTGACGTTTAGGCGTGCTAGAGGGCCAAAAGTGTCTGCATCTCATTTTTTCATGCAAGTGAATAGTAGACATTTAAGCAAAAATAAGATTTAAGTCAAATTCATTTAGAATGTAATTCTCCGAAGTTTGACTTGACTTGTGTCGAAATGTAATGGATCGAAGTAACAATGGCTCAACATCATATCAAGTTTTATATTTAACTTTGGAATCTGAGGAGATAAATATTGCATTCCATTTGTGCCCCGAACTCGGATTTTTCAAGGTCAAAGTCGGAAACACGCCCCCTGACTTCAGATTTCCGAGCTCGGAACTCGGGCAACCACCGAGTACCCTGAGCTAGAAATCCAACAAGGCTGCTCCATGCATCAACAGTTGTGAAAGCTGTAGTAATGTACAGTGATAAGCACTTCTGTGTTATTTGTGTCTTACTAAATCATATATATGTAAACGCAGCGCTGTCCATATTCTATCTGTGGACAATGTTGTTACGCTGTTTGTATGCACAAAAACAGCGCCATGCGTTGTTAACAACTGGCATTGCTAGCAATGGCTAACCTGGCTAGAGCTGACGAAAACAATGAAAATCTGATTTGTAAATGGAACGCATTCAACTCGGGTGTGACGTCATTCCCAGCTTTGGCTTCCGAGTTACGAGGTAAATGGAACGCACTATGATTGCATCTGACAGAATACGGTTGGTACAAATGTCCGATAACACAATGAAACATACACACAAACATAAATAATGCATATTTCAGTCCACTCAATTGGAGTGGAGATTGCTTTTTAACCAGAACGATGAAAGCCACTTCATTAATAATGAGAGAGGCAGACTGAAGAGGTCCTGAGCCTCTCCACAGAGACTTGTGCAACAGGACTTTTACTCACATGAAGCAATTATCCCCTACACAGTACAAAAGTAAGCAAAACCTCATTATTTTCTTGTTGTATTAGCAGAGGTAAGTGCTCAACAAAAGGCGGGCCATGACCACTGCTTACACGAAGATTCACAAATCATCAGGGATGACAACTAGCATTCCAAAGCAGTTACATGGCAGCACTGGAGATATTTTGTCAAAACGAAGGTTGGAAGCCCTTTTACATGCACACATGTTTTTATGTCTCCTGATGGAACTTTTAAAATCTAAAATGTATAAATGTTTTTGGAATGGATCCACTTGGTGTTAAGTCAATATAATCTATCTATAACACATAAGTATGCCTGTATATGTGTGTGCGTGTGTGTCTGAGAAAGGAAATCAATAGGCATTACTTGTAAGGAAGAGTGTCGGACCACGGTGTACCTTGAGAACACCCAGGGGAGACATGAGTCACAGCTTCTCATGCCCACACTCATCAACACTCATCGCTCATAGCGCTTGTTTCATACCTCTGAATCACACACTGCTTAAGGACTCCTTCAGGAAGTCTATCACCAGTTTTACACAACAAGGACTTATAAAAGACACATCAGGGTAAAATGTATTGATACTGCAACTACAGTAGTCACTTTTTAAAGCAACAAAAAAAGTCCAGTAGTTCCAGCTGCTCCAACGTGAATATTTTCAGTTTTTTTTAGTCTTCTGTGATAGTAAACTTAATATCATTGGGTTTTGGACTGTTTGTCAGACAAGACAATTTATTTTAAGATGTCACCATGGGCTTTGTGAACTTGTAGTGGACACTTTTCTCGCTGACATTCTACAGAGTCCGACAAGAGCAAATAATTATTAGATGGATCAATAGTGAAAGTCGTTAGAGGCAACCTTCTCCGAGGCACCTTTGGTGTCACACACGGCTTCATAGTTCACTAAATCACACAGATAACACTTCAGGCTGTGTTCAAAGAACACATCTGTATGTCTGACCCCTAAAAACAAACTAGAGCCAGGAGACCGTTAGGTGTGCTTAGCATAAAAGACTGAAAGCAGGGGAAGAAAGCAAGCCTGGCTCTGTCAGATGTTCAAAACCCATCTAAGGATCTCTGAATTTGACTAATTAACACATTATATCTTGTTTCCCTTCCTGGAATCTACCCTGAGCTAATTATGTCCTGGCTCCATCTTAATAGCTTAATGGACAGTCATGAGGGTTGTATCAATCTTCTCATCTAAGTCTTGGCAAGAAAGCAAATAAGCGTATATCCCAATATGTGGAAAAGTTGTCCGTAAATTTTTTGACCAATCATTTTAGCTCTACTAGTAAGCATTGAGCAGTACATTAAGAGAACCTTGACTGATGTTCCAAATAATTTAATATGAAGCAAAATTGGTGAGAAGATTCAATTTGGTCGCTACAAGGGTTGGGCGATATGGAGAAAATCAAATATCACGATATTTTTGACCAAATACCTCGATATCTATACCGCAACGATATTGTAATGTTGACTATTGGTGCTTTCACAAAATATTTACACATTTGAGATTTTTGATAAATCACCAGTAATGTGGATATAAAGACTAAGTGGGTAAAGGCAAATAATTGAACAGTTACAACAGTCTGGTAAGTTCAGAAAATCACTTTACTGTAATCAATGCAGCCTTTAAAACCAGGAAAAGAAACTTATGCCATATTACAATATTACGATATCCAAAATCTAAGACGATATCTAGTCTCATATCACGATATCAATATAATATTGATATATTGCCCAGCTCTAAACGCTACTATGCTCTTCTTCAAGGTATCCACAAATTGTTGTTGTTGGATCCTTTACTACTCTTCCTGGGCTTTCCCTGCACAGCTAAAAATAGTCATTAGTGACCCACATTTCCTGGCGGGATTAACCAACCAAACACCACAGGCTGATCTGGTTCAGTACCAGCAGCCTCGCAGGAGGCCCAGTCCCATTCATCACATTAAAACAGGTGAAACTGAGAGGAGCAGTGAAGGGAGAGGAAACAAAGAGAAATGTTCAATAACAAGACAGCCAATTAAAAAAGGAGAGGGACTGATCCAGAGAGGGAGGCAAAGTAAGGCCAGTGGCAGTTCAAGGGCCAGACAGGATTACCGCACAAACAAACCAACATGTGAAACCCTCCGCTCACAACTACGTATGCGTCACGAATATACACATCTCAACTAAACACCTGTCAGGTCTACTCTTGTCCTACGTCTGCAGTGATTTATTCAACTCAGACGAGGTTTAACAAGCAATTCCTCTGATCTGGGAGGAGCTGGGGCGTTACGGTGGAGACTAAACTCCTGAATAATGGAAACATCTGATATGACGTGTTCTCACATAACACTCAACAAGAGAAGAGAAAAATGAAAAAGGGTTGAAGACAATGTAAATCTACAAAATACATGGGAGATGTAGGAGAGCAGAGTACAATGTGGCGTCTAGCTAAAAGTGGCTGTTTGTGTTTTTCAAACTAGCTAGTAGAAACTGGATGATAAACCAAATAGCTATGGTTGTAGGCACCGATCTTAAATAGTAATCCCCCATTACAGGAATAGATTTGGGATTCTTGCTGAGAATGAGATAAGAAGATTGATACCACTCTCATATCAGTCTCATATCCGTCTTACGGTAAATATGAAGCTAGAGCCTGGAGCTTAGCATAAAGATTGAAAGCAGGGCGAAACAGCTAGCCTGGCTCTGTCCAAGGTGAAAAAAGGTCTACCAGCACCTCTAAAGCTCACTAATTAACAAGTCTCGTGACTTCAATGTGCTAAGTACACTACTACTTTGTGTCTTTATGCTAAGCTAAGCTAAGCTGTCTCCAGGCTCTAGCTTCATATTAAGTGTAAAGACATGAGAGTGGTATCAATCTCCTCATCTAACTCTTGGCAAGAAAATAAGAATAAGCCTATTTCCCAAAATATCAAAGTACTCCTTTAACACGTCTTAGAGAATGAAACACTGCAAGCAGTAAAACACTATCTTACAACTTTGTGATTACTTTGGCACTGCTTCAAAGGAAAAGACTTTCAATTTGTTCAGCCACTAAGGAGAGCATAACAATTATGTATAACCAGGAAACCAAAGCCCGGAAAATACTGTGTCTAAAAAGAGCAGTAATCTAGCACTAAGGCAAGCATCCATAACAGCAACATGTGCAGCCAACTCTTGAGGAAATCACTTTCTTCATCACACCCACCCAGGAAAAGACACAGAATCATTAAAAACAGTTGAGCAGAGCGGTTACAAAAGCACGGCGAGAGCGGTTTGATAAGAGGAAGAATGCGCCATCAAAGCATTTCTTTGATGAAATGTTGGCCAGGCTGGAAACTAAGTGCTGCAATATGATACAGTAGCTGCTGAGCGTTACACATCCAGCACGACATTTGAACTGTACACAGGCACTTGTTTGGATGCATCACATTGCATTACAGGACTGCTTGTTGGGATGGGAGAGATTTCCTGATGGTATAGGCCTTCGCTCAAAAGGCCAGTTCCTGCTGTTTTTGACAACAACAACAAAATATAATTGCTTACAATAATGCAAAATAACTACGTTTTGCAGTTAAAAATCAGAGAAGCCAGAAGATCTTGCGCATACTGTCCTGAGGAGATTCTTTAGAACCACAATAACTAGCGTAAGCCTTCAACTGGTTCATCATGAAAAAAGCCTGAGCCGGTATTTATAGCATACTGAATACGTAAACTAACATGCTATGTGGAACATTTACAAAGCTTTCAGCTGTGTATTTTCTGCATTCTTCATCCACCAGAGTATAAATACCAGCTATTGTTTCTCACAGTAAATCAACTAAAAGCCTGTTTTCTGTTGTTCAGTTATAAGTGGACTGCAAACAAAGCCCCTCGCTCAGTGCAGGAACCACTGCACTTTACTCACTCCAGGGAGGCGAGGCAAGGGGTGTGTGTGTGTGTGTGTGTGTGTGTGTGTGTGTGTGTGTGTGTGTGTGTGTGTAAAATATAGCAACATGCATTCCCAAAGAGCTCTTTACAGCCATTTAAAACCACCGTGAAACTGTGGACAGTGTGCAAGGCTGCCAAGAACTTGTCAGGACTAGGGAAGCACTTCAAAAAGTTTCCTCGACTAATTCGCAGGATAGAGGAGTGACAGTGAGACAATGGGAGACTGACAGCTGAGCTGCACTTAATAAAGCGGTACGTTGCAGTATGGTTGAAATGGGAGTATCCATAGAAATGTCTGTTAACCAGCAGTACAGGGGAATAGAGAGAACTTCTGATTTAGCAAAACATAATGTATTATTAGAGTATTAGAGTGAGAGCTGATGCAGAAACCTGGGCTAACTTTGTAGAATTACACTCGATGATTGAAATAGTCTATTTAGGAGTAAAGAAGTTCTTTGCTGATTTGGAAAAATAAATGGCATTCATTACAATCATTTAAGTGGCTAACGTGAAGTGCGGGAGCACTTTAAGAGATGTTTTGTTAAATGGAACTTCGTTTTGTGTGAAATATCTCCACTAAGGCTGCGACTAATAATTTTTTCATCATCAATTTCCGCACACGGTGAGGTCATCAACTAATCAATTAATTAAGCAATCCGTGCCGCTCTCATCTCCAGTAGCATGTGAAATTAACAACAAACTAACATAAATAACATTTAAATAGGAATTAATTCAAATGTATAAAATAATAGGGACTTGGCTAACCTGGAAACAAAAAGTAAAGCCAACTGGAGAGGAAAGAAATTCTGCTGCAGGTAGAGGAGGTCCATCAGAGAAATCCTATAATAAGGAGAACTCAGCATCACAGTGACAGTGAAGATACATGGAAACTGATTAAATCAATGCCAGCATAGTGTTTCTCACAAGAGTTTGTGAGAACATGGTGGATGGACCTTGGGGGGGTGTCTGCGGGCCTGCTATCCAGGAAGAATATTTTGTACATTTTAAAATTAAATCAATCTGGTGGACTCCGTGACAGAAACACTAGTGTCTCTTTTCCACATCATCATCTCCTGTAGTGCCGCTACATACGTATACTGTGTACAGTCCAGCTATAACCATGTAAAGCAGTTTGTGCCTGAGCAGGGCTGCATTACGGATCGCACAACCCATTAAAACTAGACATCCTCACGTAGAATACCAACTTTTGTAGTCCTATCATGTAACAGTCACTGAGACATCAGGGAGCAAGTTGGACCTTTCCGTCCTACCTGGCTTGGTTTAGTCCCTGGTCCAGAGCTGGACACTGGAGGTGAGTTAGTGTTAGAGTCTTCTTCTACGGTGGTGACGATCACTTCCTTTATCTCCTCTATCGTCTGGCAGATCTCAAGCACCTGCAGCACCTCATCCCCTGCCTCCATCACCGTTGGCGACTGCATCCCGAAATGTTAAAAAAAACAAATTTTACCTCAGTCCAGTGCCCTCAAACATCGTCTCTGAACTCAGCCACTGCTCTCCTTTCCCCGATCCATCCCAGAGTGATTGTGTGTGTGTCTGACCTCCCTGACTCTCTACTGATCTGCAGCCCAGCCCCACTTTATCCGTCTTTATATAAAAATTTCTCCCATCATGCCTCAGGAGGTATTGTATGGGACTGTGCGCTCACTTGCCACATAATGTCAGGGGCTTTATGGAGAAAGGCAGAGAGCGATGAGCGCGGAGAACAGTAGAGAGGAAGAAGAAGGGGGGGGGTTGAAAAGATGATCACATGGGATGTCCTGACAGCAGGAAGGATGGAGGGGGGGGCGGGGGGGGACAAATGGAGAGGGAAAGGAGGAATAGAGTAAATAAATATTAAAGTCCAGATAGGAGAGTAAATAACAATTCCCTCGCTATACTTTGTACCATCCTCCTCCTCACTTTCTCTCATAGTCTCTCTCTCCTTCCTCCCTCCCTTTTATCAGACTTTCCCTCAAGGCATCCTCCCTCATTCTCCTCCTCATTCTCTGCTCGCCTCTTGCCTCAGCGGCACTCTCCGGCGATTGCTTCTGACCCAGTGAGCACCGCGGTGTCGCCGTGCTCCCCCTGGCAAGACTGCGTGTGTGTGTGTGTGTGTGTGTGTGTGTGTGTGGAAGGTAAGACAAAACCTGTTCATCACAACCAACCGATCAACAGTAGAACACAACAACGTGACAGTGTGTCTTAAAGAATCAAAGGCTGATATATCGTATTCCTCTGAGCCCCAGAGCGCTGTCGTTGTCCAAAAACTATTAAAAACACACCACTGGTGGCCGGGCCTTGACGCAGAGGTCCAGGGTTCGAGTCCGACCTGTGACGATTTCCTGCATGTCTTTCCCCTCTCTCTCCCTGCCTTTCTCACCTAGCTTTCCTATCAATTAAAAGCAGAAAAGCCCAAAAAAATAATCTTGTTGATAATTTTTTAAACACATCAATGAAGTATGTTTTTGTGACAGGTTTTTAAAGAGATTCAAAAAAAATTTATATTGGGAATATTTTAAATATTGAGAGATTGACTACGCCATTGTTGGCTTTAGTCTATTCATGGGATTTGTTGAAAATAAAATAATATAGAGCATTAGCAAGTTACTGGCTACCTAGCAGTTAGCTTACCAGTTACAGTAGTTCACCAACTACCCATGAGTCTCCAAGACCTAAATCACACATTTTGGGAAGACGTGCAGGTGATGCACAAATTTTTTAGTGTCATTCTGCGATGTTAATGATCTTCTCAAATCATAATGTCATATAGGATATTACTATACCATGGCTTTCAAAAAACACTGTCCTGAAATAGTAAAGCAAAGCCAGAAATCAGGGAAGAGTTATTTGATTGTGCTGACCTTACCTAGAGTCTTTAGCCACAAAGTTCATCTCTGAGTGTCCGGTTGTTGCAGGAAAAATGTCTTAAAAAAAAAAAAAAATCTACCCCCCAAAAAAACACCTCCAATTCTACCGTGGAATATCTTCCTTGCTCTCTCTGGCTTTGCCCACCCACAGAGGCTGCAGCCTGGCCGTGGCACGCAGCTTACAACAAGCACAGACACACACAGACACACACACACAAAGCACCGGGATAACCATGAAGCTCCGCGGGATTCTGTCTCACAGGAGACTGAGCCAGGAAGCACTCACCGCAGGGAAGGGTTGCCAAACATGAACGCAAGTGCACTGCCTGTTCAAAGAGCCTGCCATGGCTGCCTGTGCGCCCCACGGAGTCGGGGACGGCGGAGCTACCTGCGCTGTGGTCTGTCAGGGAATGCAATAAGTTGTGCTGCTGTTACCATACCGAGGTAAGCGAGCAGCTGCAATCACAAAGCAGCTGAGTTTAATTTGGGTTGAATGAATTGAGCTGCAGGGAGGACTAGCGGAAGGTAAAACAGGCTGAGGGGGTGCAAGTTGAGAGAGTAACACTGCAGTTGAAGCACAACAACAGATTTATTTTACTCTACTTTTAAGTCTTTACTTCCATTCCACATAGCTGGGCAATATATCGATATTATATCGATATCGTGATATGAGACTAGATATCATCTTAGATTTTGGTTATCGTAATATGGCACAGATGGGTTTTAAAGGCTGCATTACAGTAAAGTGATGTCATTTTCTGAACTTACCAGACTGTTGTAACTGTTCTATTATTTGCCTTTACCCACTTAGTCATTATATCCACATTATGATGACCATTTATCAAAAATCTCATTGTGTAAATATTTTGTGAAAGCACCAATAGTCAACACTACAATATCGTTGCGGTATCGATAGAGGTATTTGGTAAAAAATATTGTGATATTTGATTTTCTCCATATCGCCCAGCCCTAATTCCACATAACAAGAACTCTGTGTGCTCATATCATAAACCATTAAATGTCTTAACTTTGCTACAAAGTTTTGCAATCCCATGCCAGCCATGCAAATCAGACAGTTTTTTTGTGCATTTTGAGCCAAATTGTCTTCACCACTTATTTGCCAGAAAGCACCTGATCTCTGCACAAATGAACACAAGAGCACAGGGCCAAAATGGTTCCTTCTCTAAACTGCTCACAAACATCTCAAAATATACCCAGCTCCACTTTCTTTCTCCACTTGTTGGGATAGGAAGGCGCTAATTCTCAAAGAATGCTTCATGGTTTAAACATATCACATTTCTCCTGTTTGACACCTCATACAATGCCACTTCACATCACAGTACTAAGCCGCAAAGCTGCCATGCTGAATTGACCTGAGCTACTCCAATCCATCTCTCACTACCCACTCCAATATCCAGTTTCATACAACTATAACAGCAGGATGAACTGACCCCATAACGCACATAATTTAGTGTCAGTTCACCTATAGAAGTTCCATACCTCAGTCCAAGCTATACTCACCTCCATTGTCGTTACAAACACCCAACTGGCAAAATACAGCAGAGGCGGACTTGCCATGGACATCTACTGATACCATTTGTTCCCACTTTAAGATTTTACTGCTGAACGAGTGCTATGTTTCCACTGTGAAGGTCAAAGGCTGCAACAGCGAATGTTCTTTTTATGGAAACTATCCATTTTTAATGTGGATTTTTATGTTTCGCAACCGTTTTACAGCATCCTGTCCTTTGGTCTGATTTGCATGTTTTGAAACATGCGCAGCCTGGATCAGAATAAGTTGCGGCGCATGTTCAGTATGGCGAGTAAGGTCATTGGGTGTGATCAGATGTCAGCTGCTCAGTTGTGTAAGGACCTCATTCTGATTAAGCCTGAGTGCATCCTCAATGACCCGGCTCACCCTCTGCACAAAAGGTTCCAACTAAGCTGTCGGGGCAATGGAAGGATTCAGGGACAGTACAAAAACATAGGAACTGATATTTTGGTCTGGGCTGTGTGGAATGGTAATCTGTATGCAATGTTTGTATGGTGCAATATATATATATATATATATATTTATTTAATAGTGGATTATAATGCTGTTGGACATTGTCAGGGATCGTGTAGCCCCCTGCATATCATAGTATTTATGAGTGTGTGTGCCAGCGTATGCTAGAGTGAGCGTACTTGAATGTGCTCTCTGTGTGTGTGTGTGTGTGTGTGTGTGTGTGTGTGTGTGTGTGTATATACAAACATATATATACATATACATAAAAAAAAAAAAAAAAAAAAAAAAAAAAAAAAAAAAAAAAAAAAAAAAAAAAAAAAAAAAAAAAAAAAAAAAAAAAAAAAAAAAAAAAAAAAAAAAATAAAAAAAAAAAAAAAAAAAAAAAGTATTTTGATAACTCTGCAAACCCTTGGTGTTCTCTCAATGAGCTTCATGAGGTAGTCACCTGAAATGGTTTTCACTTCACAGGTGTGCTTTGTCAGGGTTAATTAGTGGAAGTTTTTCCCTTATTAATAAAAAAAGCAAAGGGTGGCTACTTTGAAGAATCTTAAATATAAGACATGTTTTCAGTTATTTCACACTTTTTTCTTAAGTACATAATTCCATATGTGTTCATTCATAGTTTTGATGCCTTCAGTGAGAATCTACAATGTAAATAGTCATGAAAATAAAAAGGAAACACATTGAATGAGAAAGTGTGTCCAAACTTTTGGCCTGTACTGTGTGTGTGTGTGTGTGTGTGTGTGTGTGTGTGTGTGTGTGTGTGTGTGTGTGTGTGTGTGTGTGTGTGTGTGTGTGTGTGTGTGTGTTTATCCGAGCAAGAGTGTTTGGAAATGCTCTCCCTATGCGAGTATGTGCATATGTGTGTGTGTGTGTGTGTGTGTTAGGGGGATGGAATGGAAGACACTTACACTTATATTTATATCAATATTTATATTCATCTGTTTTATGATGACTGTTTTGTATATCTTTGTTTACCTTGACCACCCAAATTTCTCTATTTGGGAAAATAAAGTTGACCTTGTAAGTGTGATAAAACCTTGTGTGTGTACTTTATCAATACACCTGTTCAACAAGCATAAACATGTAGAAAGCAATATGTTAATCTGCTCTGTCGCAACAACATCCACCTTGTATTGTGAAAGTTAATCAGCTGATTGATGGGCGATAGTGGAGCTAAAAGCCTGTGTTGCGCCAATACAGTTTGTAAGGGCAACGGCCAATGGGGAAACACCAAAACTGGCATCATCACACTCATTCCAAGTAATGGTGGAACTACATCACTCAGCGACAGAACTTCACACGTCCTAGTCCCTGCGGTCCAGCCAAACATTCACACATGCAAACACCATCTCTCGATGCAGGCAAGCCCCCTAAACAATTCTCTGGCTCAAACCTCCAGTCGGGTTTATGCCACATTTCCACGTAAAGCAACCCCTCTTCTTTTATAATTCCTGTGATGGAGAGGCATCACAGACACATCACAGAAACCTTTGTGCTGGATTGTGAGGACATCCCTGCCAGCAGCGATGTGCTGCTCTGTCAGCCAAACTCTGATTAAGTCCCAGCAGTGGAGTAATGAGCACAGCGCTGCACAGTTAAGTCTCTGAGACGAGATCGACACACACAGACACAAAATATTCACGTACAGGAGCATATGTGAGAGCAGAACACACAAGCACACACAGACACAGACACAGACACACACACACACACAGGGATTTGTGCTGAGCCTCTCTCTCAGTTGAATTGGTGGCCCTGATTACACAAACTAAAGCCAAACACCCCCGCCCTGTCAGCAGCACCACTGCAGGCCACAGCATGAATAAGAAATGAAAAGCAAAATACTAAAGATGGCTGTGCTCTGTGGCAAATCCTGTCATGTGTTAAAATTAGACACAAAAAAAGCAGTTGCACAAACACGAGCACTGCTAACAAGCCTTGCCACAAGGCAAAGTGAGCACCAAGTAGGTCAGTAAATGATGGAGCGTCTGGGTGCGTTTGTGTTTGTCATCTATTCCCTTCAGCGAGTTAAGCCGAACACTTGATGAAGACCACTGTGCCAGACAGTTGTTTGGTCAGTCTTGGGTGCTTAAATCTCTTTTTTTCATTAAATGCATTTGACTCTTGCCAGCAGCAAGTGTTGAAATTCCTGCTTTCAAAGAATGCTGGAAGAACAAGTGCACACATTTGATCAAGTGCTCCTCAAAATGCCATGAAACTCTCCTCTTAGTTATCTGACATTTTTTAACCTTTATTGGTTTACGGTGATTTGTACTTTATGAATGCACCTGACCAGTGCATAAAGATATTGGATACCAATGTACATTGTATTACTGAATGCAGAAATGAAAGGAGATGTGTTTTGACTCAGCAGTACCACACAATACTTAAGGTAACAAAACTCTTGTATCCCTCAAGCACTACCAGGAATTTCACGTCTTAACATGCCAACTTGCAGCCAACCTGCCCAGCTAACACAGTGCTATCTGATCGACCTGTCTCTTATTTGTTCTGCCTTTAATCTGACTCCAAGACCCATAATCACATGGTTGTCTGATTTATGAAATGAAAATGAGTCAGTACATTTGGCAAGAACAACATGGATAAACCAATGGCCAAACCAACCCATCCTGACGGTGTAGCCTATACATGATGTTCAGCAAATATTTGAGTTATTTAACAAATGCTAAAGGAAAAAGATTATTTGATTAACAATTGCCTACCTTATATTTCTCTATTATCAAATAATCCATCAAATTATCCATTTGTTGAGCTTGCAATCACTGACATCAAAGTAAGCATGGTTTCTGTGGGTAGAGTAGAATTTTGACTGACAGTCAAAAACAGCTAAGCTGCTGTTCTTGCTTGGTCTGGTCCATTTTAGCAGGGGTCACTGAAGCAACCCCCCCACCTAGCACTGGGCCGTATTACGGATTGGCCCACTCCCTGCTGTGAAATACAGTGTTTGCTTTTAACAAATTGGACAAAACAAAGTTGTGACGACCAGAGAAGCAACCTTCTGCATCCATATCCTGTTGCAGATTTATCTGTGATAGATTTCCTGAAAGTGACAGCCCAGACCTTGCCAAAAGTGGACTGGCCCTACTGGCTTTTGCCCTCAAATACCAGATGGCCTGTCCCAGCCCAGGCTGATAAACATAATCATCTTTCCAACTCATTTTGACTAGTGACTGATAAATCTCCTGTACTCTAAATCCTTTATAAATCAGAGTAGCAGAGAGATACTATCTTGTATTAGAGGAATCCATAAAGAAACTTATAAAAACATTGTTCAGCAATGGTTAATTTAAAAAGGTGAATGTACAGAAATGTAAAAGGTGATTTTTGTGAACTCATGTGAAAGAGGTTTCTAAGGTGGTTTGGATGCAGGATTGCATTTAAGTGATCGTGCAGACAGGTGCTGTGTTCAGTCCTACCTGGACCTGCTCACCCCGAACAGCTGAGTCGCCCAGCAGCGGCTCGGCGGGCGGCGTGTTAATTGTAACAGACTTTTCTGAGCGGCTGTCTTTACTGCGAGTCTTGTGGCGGTCCCGGCTTCGCTCCCTGTAAAACAAAGCAAAAGCAAAAATCATGGTTAGTGTAGTACAGATGTTGCCTTAAAGAACTACTAGTACACAAGCTTGGAAACAAAATGGTCTCAGAGGGGAACATGTTTTATACATGAAGTTCAATTTACTCGTCACAAGGAACCCATTACAAATATACAGTTCAAGGTGCATCCTCAAATGTCTTATTTTGTCTGACGAACAATCCAAAAACCCAAAGACAGACCTTTAAAGAAAACTAAAAACAAACAATTTTAATATTTAAGAAGCTTAAAACAGAGATGCTCCATCGACAATTTGAATTTTCTGTCAATCGACTAAACGTTTCATCTCTAGAGAAAACTGTTCCCGAAGCTAAACAACAATAACCACCTGGCAATTGAATGCCTCTGCCAACCAGTCAAGTTGCAGTTTACATAAATGTCTGTCCAGACTCATATGCAGCCATGACAGTAGACAACGCTTCAAATATGGATGTTGCTGCAAAGAAGCCACATTCCAATTCTGAAACGTGGATGACACAATCACCACAGTTTCAAGGTGGCCACCAAGGATTTGTGTCACCAATTAAGTATCCTACCAAATGGTAAAAATCTCCATAGTAATAGCGTATATATTCTTGGCAAAAAAAATTACCTAACCAGTTCATGCATGCATTTAAATGGACGTTTGTGCCTAACGTGAAGAAATTCCCTCCAGGCGTTCCTGAGATATTGTGTTCAAGAGAATGGGACAAATGGACAACCCGAAAACATAACGCCTCCAACACATTTTGTGAGTGAGTAACCCTTTAAGAAGCAAATATGAATGTATTTTTGCTTTTCTTTCTTCAGTCTTTGCACCTTTTTTCCGACCTCAAGCCCCCCGTAGACTGTGTGCCCCATTTAGGCTGAGTCCTTAGCAATGGCCCGGGTTCGAATCTGACCCGTGGCCCTTTGCTGCGTATCATCCCCTCTCTCTCGCCCCTTTCCTGTCTACCTGCACTAATACAAAAGTCCAAAAACTAATCTTTAAAAAAAGAAAAGAGATTAAAACACACACACAGAGACAGAGACAGAGACAGAGAGAGAGAGAGAGAGAGAGAGAGAGAGAGAGAGAGAAGTCGGCTGCTGTTTGAGTCAGATAAGACCAGAGCAGCTCACTGGGTTTCAGTCTCCATCTAATTTCCGTTGACTGAAGCCCATGTGAACTCTGCCCCACAAACCCCTCCCTCTACATCTGACCTTCCTCACTCTATCCACCCCCTCGTCCCTCCGTCACTCTCCCTACAAGGCCCTCTGTCCATATGAGCTCCATTAGCCAGACTGACCCGCTGCACTAACAGCCCTCTAATCCTGCATCGAGCGTCAATAGCGGGTCTCCACATCCTTAGCCCAGCATCACCATCGCCACATGGCACGGTGCCCGCTCTGCAGCTCCATTACCACAGAAAAGCTCAACAGTCCCAGTTAATCCCTCATCTGTTTCCCTCCCCCTCCGGATTCTCACATCTTGGACATACTTAACAGTATTGTATGGAACACATCAAAATACTGCAGAACTGATTACACAAAAAGACTGCAAAATGCAAAGTTACATTTGTCTGGCAGCAGTAGTATTTCCCGGCTGTTGGAGGGTGCTCAGACTGAATGAGAGACAGAGACACCAGCACCAAGGCTGTCAGATCTCATATAGATATTACAAGCTTAAGATGCTGTATGGAGATTACTGGACAAACATATTGTACATCAGGTGAATGAAAGAGACATCATGCAGTTCTTTTTCACGTCTGAAGAAGACAAAGGACATTTATAGATGCTGTTGCCTTGCTAAATGATAATTAAGTTTCCTGCTGTCCCTAAGTTGTTTCATCACATAATCACTTCTTTTGTGTGAGCGACATTGGAACAGAAGTGTAACAAATCTGACTTCCACAACATTCTCTACGTTAAGACAGTCAAAGATTATTTTGGGCCACTTGTGTTATTTACACATCCAGTCAATACAGAACATTGGTGTTTGTTATCACCTGACAAATCTAAGTCTAATATTCACTCTTCTTTTAGCTCTGTTCTGGTCTCCACCAACTCTAGAGGGAAATATTTATTTGATTAGCACAATTCACATCATTCAACATTTCTGCAAATGTGCCAGTGTTAGCCAGATGGCAATTTTTTTAACTGTAGTCCTAGTTACCCAACATGCATGTCTTTATGGTGGGAGGAAACCGGAGCACCCGGAGGATACCCACGCAAACACGGGAAGAACATGTAAACTCCACACAGAAAGGCCCTGCCTGGACCGGGATCGAACTCTGCAGTGCCAACTTACTGTGAGTCAGAAGTACTAACCACTGAGCCACCGTGCCGCAAACAAATATCAGCTCTTTAGCTTGCTGGCTAGCTTAACCAGCTAGATGCCAACTTTCTCCGTCTGCCGTTTGGTGCTGGGCAGAGAGCGTACACGTACGCATTTATCAGCTGCCTACTGCGGTTGGAAACAAAGCTGATAAGTATCGTATAGTAATGTAGAGCTGAATGAACTGCAGACAGGTAATCATTTTCTGTGGATGATTGACCAACACCTTTCATATTATACAAACTCATTTGAGCCATTGTTAATATAACAATATTGATTAGAGCAGGTGTAATCTTTTCAAAGTCACACAAAAAAAGACAAAAAGTTTGGATAATGAAAGTCTTACACAGCTAAATAAGATCTGGTGCACATTAACAATAGCCTCATCATGCTGAAGGGTAAAAACACAAGTGGCCCTTGAACGCTACTTTCTCACACAATAACAATTCATAACCATAATGTACAGGATATCCTGCCTGCAAGGGTAACAGTGGAATCAGTATGATTGACAGCAGTGGAACGGTTACAGTCTAACAGAGTTAGCATTGGATGGATGGCAGGGTTTTGATTAAAGGGTGTTAACCAGCATACTTTCCGCCTCTATTCTTGTACTTCCCTTGAATGTGGACACGATTTCCTACAGAAAATCACAACAGCAACTTAAGTTTCAAATCTGTACACAGTGAGAGAGAGAGCTCATTTCCAATAGCCTGCAGCAGCTTCTCTCCCAGACAGAGTGACTGACATATTGTTGTCTGATAAATCCAGGAGATTAGGTTGATGTAAGCCCTTAAATATATTACAGCTATGATTATTACTTTAAATATTATTATTGCTATAATCATCCCTGTAGAAATGGTTACTCCAGTGGGAGTGATCATCAGTCTGAGGCGGTCACTGATTGGGATTATTAATTGGGGAGAAGCAGAGAACAGTGGAGACAGAGCTGCACTTCCTAGGTCAGAGCAGCCAATATCAGTCAATACAAAAATAATAAAACTATTCCCAGGGTTCCTCTATCTAAGCAACTTGGGGAGACTTCCTGTCCTAATGGGAGAGAGGGAGGACTGCTGCAGACTGACAGCAAAATATATGTAGCAGCCAGCCATGAGCTCTGCAACTTTGTGAGGCCTTCTCACATCTCACAGCTCCGTCTCACATGGCAAATAAGGAATCATCTGTAGTATGTATTTATATCTTGTGTTATTCGTATCCTTTTTTCTTTGTATTTTATGCAGTCATTACAATAAAGTCACTTAAATTGATATTGCATATTTGTCACGTCACCAAACACATCAGTTAGACCTCATCCTAAAAGCCTTTTCTCCAATATGAACACGTTATCATAGTTCATAGTTACAGGATCTACAAACACTGATATACAAGAGCAATGCAGTTTCTTTTTCTCCACTCATTTATCAGAATGCAAAGCAGCCAGTGTTTACATCTGGACAAATAATCTCACTGACAGTGTTACTTTAACTGGAAAACAAATGACCGTAATATTTCTACTAATCTCAGCCGCACAGCCCTCCCTCTCTCTCTCTCTCTGAGCGCAAAGCAATCTGGGAAATCAGAAACCAGTAACATGAATAAGGAATCAGTGAAGCAAATTGAAGTAAGGAAACTTCTGGAATAAATTACAATCTTACTAATCCTACATCTAAGGGACAGAGGGGTCACACAATGATTAAAGGAATGACATAAACATGTATTCATTTGGAAGATAGGGTACAAACTAAGCCATAAGAATGACAAAATATATATGTCACACAAAACTATTTTTATTTTGTATTACATTTCTTTTGTGAATTACTTCAGGCCTTTTCTAAAAATCTTTCAAATGAAACTGAGAGGGACAAATCCCTCTTTGATTAAAATGCCCATAATCCAAATCCACATCAAGAGATAACCTGTAATGAGGAGTCACTACGTACATTTTAAGATCTGGAACCACCGGCTTATAGTAAACAACGTGTGGATGTGTGTCTGTACACAGCATGTGTAAAGTCCATTTGTGTATCCCAACAAAGTGCGATTCATTGTGAACAGAAGGTAAAGCAGAAGGTTCTCGGAGTGCTGGCGAGACTACAGATGTGTAAGAAAAACGTGCAAATGATGAGGTTCAAATTGTGAACAGCAGCATTTTGAAATGTGCAATTGTGAATGCACCTCGAGGAAATACAGAGGCGAGCAAACCTGTGGGCAGCCAGGGAGTGGTCCGAACAGATCAGCCTCTGTCTACCAGCCTCTCCCCTCCCCCAGCCAGTTTTCTCATTCTCCCTTCAGCATGCTTCTGGGGTGATCGCAGCGCGCACGCACACGCACACGCACACACACACTCTCCCCTCCCTTCCCACATCCTCTTCCTGCCTCATTAACATGCAGCCGGCTCGTTGGTATTCCAACAGAGCGCTATGCTATGATTTGATTAATGGAATGTGACTTCCAGCGTGGATCCATGAAACGTGTATTGCTTTTTTGGAACAGTGAGGATGGGAGGGGAGGGAGGAGGGGGAGGAGTCTCGTGAGGGGCAGAGATGCCTGGCAAGCTGGGGCAGAGTCCTGCCAATTAGGCTCTGGAAGCACCATTTCCATCTAACACCTGAGGATGAGTGTGTGGCTGCGGTCGCAATCTCCACCTCACACAGAGGGAGAGCGATAGCAGGACGTTATTGGAGAAGTAGAGCCAACTAGCATGGAACATCAAACTGTCCGTGGACCAATTTGTTCTCTCTGTGGCTGGCAGGGGCAACCCAGGCGCCTGTGTGCCACACAGCTTTGTGTCAATGCAGCCACCTGAGCCAAGGCACTGGTGGACGACTCAAGCTCGGCCAAATGGGCAGCGTCATGAGGCCACATAAAAACTGACCGACCAACCGCACGCTCACCTGAGTCATCTCAAACCCACAAACACGTTTTGGAGCAAGGGACGGGGGCGAGAGCAAGAAGTCTAGTGCTCCGTGTGCGATGGGGTTGTTGATAAGAAAGCTGTCTCCGTCATGAACTTTGATTTTCTATTTAAATCAATATTACGTTTCCTTTAAAAAAATATTTAGCTTAATAGGTCCAACAAGTAAGATTTGAATCCTCTTGGTAATGATAATTGTAACTGACTAATAAGCTCTACTAAATATAATCACCACTGTAGAGCGTGCAGTTTGGTGTTGACCCAGGTTGAGTTGGAGGGGTACTGGGTGTGATAAGCAGTCTTGTGAGCTGGCTGCTCCTCAGGATGAAGCCTGTTTTACAGTTCTGCGGAGGCTCCACGCAGAGCTCTCGCCGTAGCCTGCGTAAGTGGCCTGATGTTTATACTTGTGCGCTGGTGTGGGCGTCGAGCCGGCATGTGTGTGTGGGGAGTGTGTGATAGAGCGAGGGAGAAGTGAGAGAGTGATGGCGATTAGCTCCGGAGCTAGTACCGGCTCTAGAGTCATAGTGAGAGAAACAAAGAGTCTCCCCTGTGTTTTCTGACCAAGGCGGGAAATCTGTAACAGGAAAAGTTAACCCTCTCCTTGATTTCATGTCGTTTATGGAGAAGGAGAACCAGGAAATGAGCCTGGTTGCAACACTACCAAGCCACGGCCGAGCGACGTGCGTCCCTGCGACGTGTAGTTACATTTTTCGAGAGGTGCACGTCAGGCTACGGGCATATGGTCCGCCGTCCGCCGTCGATTCTACGCACAACCATAAAAAGGCCTTTAGCCTCATACATATAATGATACAGTAAGGTAAGACATTCCAGTGACAAAGAAGGGTCGGGTTGAGCTGGAAAAGGAGGAGTTGTACAACATGTTGTCTGAAAGTCGGAAATTCAAAAGTGTTAGCTGTTCTACACGGCCACACTGCAAGGTAGAGTAAAAAGCTGTCCGCCATAGAGAGGGAGGAGACTTGATATTGTTTGAATGTGTGAATAACAGATTTTCAGAAAGTCTCTCCTGGAGGACATTCGTAATGTTGCACTCTGAGAAATAGTTGGGTGAAGCATGAAAAAGGTGAGCTTAAATAGGATCAAACCCTAGCACAGCGTGAAGTGGGTGCGAGTGTTGGAATGTCGGTTTTGGAAACTTTCAGAAATGGTCGGACACAGCCTCCATGCTCTGTGTTGAGAGATCGCACAGTCAATCATCATCAGTGTTCAGAGTGTGTGGTTTTCTGTTAAGTTATCAGATTTTTTTTTTTTTAGGAGCCATGATGCTTCTTCAGCACATCGCAGGCAAATCTCCTGGATTGAGACCACTACTAAAAGTTAACACTCTCCTAAACATCTTCACGTTTTATTATAACCGTATTCAGACTAATTAAGCCAGACGGTCAACTTACAACTCTATATAAAATGTACATAAAACATCTCCTTCAAGAGGCATATTGTTCAGGATCCTCCAAATGGAATTGTTAATTGTGAATGAATTAGTTTAAATGACTCCCTCAGTCCCATGTGAATGCTGTGTGTTGCCCTATAATTGGAGTTATACCAATCAAAAGAAGCAATTTTCCACATGAGCAGCTGCTAATATGAGATTTGCAATTTCATATTCATTTAAATACTTAAAATTGACAGCCATGGGATGGACGGGAGCCATCTTTAGGAAAACTTTTGAGAGAAAAAAACTGAAGTAAAATGACTCGACACCAAAATATTGCAATGCACCAAAG
The DNA here is from genome assembly GCF_010015445.1 of Perca fluviatilis. Classification (NCBI taxonomy): domain Eukaryota; kingdom Metazoa; phylum Chordata; class Actinopteri; order Perciformes; family Percidae; genus Perca; species Perca fluviatilis. The sequence continues at coordinate 5,522,494 of NC_053135.1, read as the reverse complement.
AATATATTCTTTTTAAAAAACAAAAAAAAGAAAAACAAAACATGGCAGCCTCTTGCTACTTCCAAGAAGTCACGTGGTAATGGAAAATGATGACCAAAGAGTGAAATTGTACAGCTCTGGATTCGGGCTAAATACAACAATGTACGGGCATCGCTATAATGTATTAAAAAAAAAAAAAAACATGTGTCAGCATCTGTTGTCTCAGCTTTTGGCAGGAAGTAATGTCCACGGACAGAGCTGCTACTCTTCCACTACTGAAGAAGCAGGGGAGTATTTTGTGAAAGTATCCTGGACACCAGTTAAGGATTGTTTGACACAGGAGAAGGGCAAAGAGCCAGCTATGAGAGGAAACAACTCCATGGTCTGTTGCTGAAAACCTGAGCCAATTCCATTCCATCCTTCTATTATATTCGGACAAATTGGGTTTAAGATTGCCTCCCGAATTATGCATTCATACAAATACAACGACAAGATCATGTTACTGTGTGTAATTATTTTCATATGCGATTGCGCGCCCACGTTCCTGCATCTGTTCCGGGCATCAGTGTAATTAGACTAGAGTGATCCAGAACTGCCTCACGCGTGGCACCCCCCTCGGCGTGAAAAGATTACCTTCAGACGACGATAGCAAGGGGTTTCAAAGGCAACAATTTATTTATTTTTTAAATATCAAATTAGAGGCCAGCCGGTGGCTTTGGCACAGTCATGGTAGGAGCGGAGCAGCAGAGGAGCGGGAAAGGCGCTTGGCGGGGATGCCCATATGTTCCTTTCCAATTTGCTGTCACTCACTTGAAAGGCTTCAGAAACAGAAGCAGTGGGGAATAGGAGCTCCCACCACTACCCACTAACCTCGCCCCCTTATCTCAGATTCCAACCGAAGCAAGACTTTTGCTCTGCGTAACTTTGAGCTACAAGGGCACATTCCTCCCCCCGGAGAATGCGAGTGAGCGGGGAACAAGTGATACGCCTGCGCCTACCCATCCTTAGAGAGTAGCCAGGAATCCATTTAAGAAGGGGGGGAAGAGGGAGGGCTCAGGAGGAGAGTTCAAGAGCGAACGAGAAAGGGGCAGCTGCTGCATTCATATCGTGACGGACACATGGGAGCAAAAAATGAGCAAGGGTATGATGAGGGAAGGGAGAGTAAAGAGATAAAGACGACAAGAGCGTGAAGGATAAAGAGTGACGGGGAATAAGACAGGGACAGAAAGTGGCCAACGATAGGGCTGTGAAATTTATTGAAATTTGAATAGCGATTACGATTCTGACTAATCGAGAAAAACGATTATTTTACTTATATTACTTTTTGCAAGTAAACTCTTATTTTCTCATGTGTTCTGAATGGAGAAAAAAAAAGTTCAAATGGGGAAAGTATTAAGGGAAATTTCACAGTTCATGATGTTTCACTGTTGATTTGTTTAACAGTTTTTTTAAATTCAATAAATGCAACATCTCTCCAAAAGACAAATGAGTAATCGGGGTTAAATAATCCTGATTTCAGTATTGACCAAAATAATCGCCATTATGTTTTTTCCCGTAATCCAGCAGCCCTAGCTGACGACATGGGACACGAAGTTCCTTAAACGGCAACAGGTGACAGTGAGAGGGGGGGCAATGGGGAACTGAGAGAGATATATGGCGAACAAGCAAGAGGGGGGCCGTCAGTGACAAGGGAGGGGCTGTTGTGGAACAAGAGCCTTCTCACCAATACCCTCATCTTATCCCCTCTCAGGCTCTCAACGGGTCCGCTGAGCCATCCGTCAGTCAGCCCTCTTCAGCACCTGTCCCCTGCTGCCTTCCTGAGGCCTGTCAGCCGCAGCCATTTCACTGCTGACAGACTAATGCAAGCTGTGGCCTCCACACATGCTCGGCCAGAGAGTAAGACAGAGATACACGGGAGGTGGGATCAGAGGGTGGACATGTGTAGGGAAAGGAAGTGTAGGAGCCACATATTGTATGTTGTTTATGGTCTCATTTATATTATTTATTGATTATTAAATTGTGCACTTATATTGTAGGTGGTGGGCGTTTTCATCGCAGTTTGAGCGGAAGTGATAACATTTGTTTGCTTCACATGCTCACCTGGGTTTTTTGGGCTTTGACAGAGAGGGGGTGAGCCTGGGAGCGAACACTTTCTGTTGACCGCCGCACTAACGCTAACTAACTTCTGTCGACTCACAAAGTAACTTTACATTTGGTAACTGCAGTGCTAGTTGTATTTTACGTGTGGAGGAATAAATCATTGCAATACAAGCTCGAGCGCGTCACAGTGTGTTTATGCATCTCTCAGTGTTTAGTCCCTTGCGGCAGCACTTTGTTGGACCGCTTACAGCCGCAACAGAAAGGTTAAGGTAGTGGAAATCCAGGCATAAGAAATCTTTCATAAAGATAAACTGACTGGTTGATTCTGTCAATTACTTGATTATTCGGTTAGTCTATGAAATGTCAAGTAATATTTTTAAGATACATGTCCAAGTTGGAGATTAAAGTATGTAAATATTAAATCCCAACCTTTGAGAATGAAACAAGACACACAACCACAAACAATGCACGATACTGTTCTATAGGGATGTTTGTTCCATATGTGACAGAAGCAACCTTTTTTGTGTGTGTTCTAAAATCCAACTCTTTTCGTCCAGCACTTTTGACATTACAGATGTGCGAAGAGAGAGAGCAGCTATTTCAGGTGTCCCTGGTTCCAGAAGTAAAAGTCCTTTTCATTTTTCCCATAGACGGCGTTACGTGACTCACAGTCGGAGCACTTCTTTGGCTTGGATGGACATGGAACTCTCCCAGCTGAACCATCAGTACAAAAGATAAACTAAATATGTTACGTTAATGTATCTGGTTCTTTGAGGAAACAGTTGAAGGTGAGAACCTGTGTATATAAAACTTCATGTCCCGAGGTGCATTTCTGGCAATGAACATCCAATCACAAAGCTTATAATTGTATGACATGAGCCCCAAACAAGAAAGACACAGATTTTACAATGTTACTAGTTGCACAGGTTTGTCATTTTTGCTTGATAAATGATAATCGATTATCAACATTCGTTTTTAGTTAAGCAATTGAGTGATTAGTCTACCACGTATTACAATAGATATATATTTGGTCTTCTTTAGAGAGGTCAAAGTGCAAGTTCTGCTGCCGAACAGCAGCCTTGGCCCTGGTAGGGACGGACGGGAGGAAACCGAACTATTGACAAAGAAGGATTTAGTCTTACCCATGCCTGTGGGATCCCCGGGAGCGTCCGGAGTAGTAGGAATAACCCGAGTAGGTGGACTCTGTGTCCATGGCGATGCAGTCCTGCCCAGGCAGCTGGGCTCTGGGCGAAGCAGAGGCTGCTCGGCTGGACCGCTGGCACACGCGGCGGAACCTTGTGCGCGGTGTTGTTGAGCTAGAGGCGATCAATTGGCTCGCTCAAGAGGCTGACAGAGGTGACGAGCTGTCGGCAGTCAGGCTTGAAAGCGACCCTGGGGGCGCCCGGTGAGGAAGCATCAACCTGGAGGGGAGCAAGGTGGGGTGGGGGAGACAGACGGAAATTTGAATTCAAAATGTGAAATGTCTGGGAAACCTGCCCACATCTGACTGTTAGGGACAGGAGGAGCCGACAAGACAGAGACAGTGTCTGACAGGGAATAAAGAACATTACACAATTAATCATTCAAGTCACAGGCTTTTTTCATCACATTTCTTTTTTTTTTATCATTTTGTATTTGTTAGCACCCCACATGCATACAGTACATACTCAGATGTGCCCTGTGTTAATCTGCAGCTGCAGTACAATCTCCTGGCTACAAACCTGCATTGGCAACACTATGTTATAGGCAGCTCTCAGGAGGTTACAGCTGAGCGTTCCAGATAAAAGAAACTACTGTGAAGCAGCAATTTGCTCTTATTCCCATACGGCTGACAACTGACACACAGCAATCTATTTAAGCCTGACACTGACACGCGTTGAGAGGACGAAAACAGCGAGAGCGCTGTGAAGATAAACGCCTCTCTTTCAAAGGAGAAGTACAATAAGATGGAGGGGTTGCCAGTTTGGGAGCGAGTCTCAGGGAGTTGTGACATCACAGTAAAACAGGAAGAAATTCACAGAACTGTTCCAATACACGTGTCCTCGTTCTACCTACATGTCATTACTTTTAATAAACAGTTGATTGTATCAGTATAATGCATGCTAGATTTTCATTACTTCGCTCCCGAGTGTCACAGCAGTAATGCTTTAATGATAGTGGGGAAAAAAAAGGAATTGCTTGTGGCTAAGACATGCTTCATTTGTATGTAAAATGAAGGCTTGGATAGCATTTTCAATCAAACAGCTTTCTAAGGACTGAAGAAATGCTGTTGTATCATCATTTATTATCATTTTTAGCCATCGACAAGACACGCAGATGCATGTATTGTATAGTGGACACGTCAAACACCAGAAATCTAATCCATTCCAATTTTGATTCATTAATTTACAGTTTCAGTCATTTATACAAAACGATGCCGGCTGGTTACAGTGGTCACAAAGAGTTACCTGTTCTTCCTTGATTTCATATCATTACATATCTGATACTTGCTGGACGTAGGTTTGGTTTTAGAGAGTAGAACCCAATAGCCTGGGGTTCTTCAACTACACACAAAAACAACAGGAAACATACAGTATGTGGATGCTATTGATTTGCACCCATTTTTATTCAGCTAGCAAATAACACAGAATAAAATTGGACTCTGAAAATTTGATTTTGTTCATTGATGGAAACACACTGCTATTTCCCTTTGGGATTAATAAAGCACTGAGACCGAGATAAGGCCTTATTTACATCTCCAACCACAAACATAAAAAAGATGCAATACAAGTGAAAATATAATTATAGATTATAGATATAATATATATATATATATTTTAAGATTGAAACTGCAACCTGTCAGCTGTAAATTAAAATTGATAGATGAATTGTTATGGAAATAATAATTTATTTCCCTCTGTGCAACATTCCTATCTGGTGATAAAACTAGAGCCTACAGTTTAGAAATGTGAACATCAACATAACACACACACACACACACACACACACCAAACAAACACACACACAACATCACATACTTTACATGCATTTAACTAAAGTATTTAAATTTCTCCAGCTGAAGCAATGCTTTTATCCAAAGCACTTAATAATTGCCTGAATTATTATTAGTGGTTACAGGGGAATTGCATTGGGTGATTGGACCTGCATTAAGTCATTTCCAGTAAAACCAGTCTCCCCCCCCCCGAGGATCAACGTGCAATAAAAACACTGATGCCATCATTTGCAGATGCAGAAGCCAACTCAAGCATTAGTTTGCAATACCAAAAAAGCCTGAGATTAATTCCATGTACGGTCCCTGGAGCAGGTGGAGGGTTTAAAGACTGCATTAAATGTAAATGGACTGTTTTATCATACCTGCGAACTCAGAAGGGCTGAAAAAGGTGACACATCACCACAAATCCGCTTTGCTGTTCAGTCCGGTAGATAACGGTCATTAAGGCACCGGTGCCGTATTAGCACCGGGTCTGGGCCCCCCACAAAATAAAAACTCTTCGGATCAACACGATTAACGCAGATGACATTTTCCCATTCAAAATGGCGATTTTCATATCAGAGGACCTTTGTTGAGTGCACTTGATTTGGTATGGTCAGAGATCGTGAGCAGAGATGGTTATATGGCAAAATAAAAGATGAGAGCTGTTTGAATGAGATACATTTGGTTCAAAGTCTCCAAGCACATATTTGATTAACTGCACACAGAGAGAGAGAGAGAGAGAGAGAGAGAGAGAGAGAGAGAGAGAGAGAGAGAGAGAGAAAAAAAAAAGTGAGTCATGGGTAGCTTGGGGCATGCTATAAACATTTGTGTAGCATACCTGCATGACACACACACAGCCTCTCAGACAGCTATGGGTGAGATCAAAATTGTGAAGTGTGAAATACACATGTAGTTAAAACTTAAAAAAACTCAAAAAGACGTAAATCAAATTTCTTCTCAGATAACACTCAATTCCCTATACACATACACTTTGAGCCAGCCCGCCTACACATGCCATTTAACATCCACAAACCCTACGGAGAGGGGGACCGAAAAGCTGATGTCAACCAGAGGGCTCTCTCACAAACAGCAGCTTTAGGCTACGTGACACAATGTTTATGCTTAGAAGTTATCCATCTACAGTATTTTAGGGGAAGTATGAACAAATTCCAATTTTCAAATATCTGCATCCATCATCCAGAGTGCTTTAAACACTTTCCTCTCTCCTCTTACATACCAACACTTTGTCCTGACACGGTCTGAAGCTGCAGTACGCCTCCCCGATCGAAACCTGCACTATAACTCTCAGGCCAGGCTTCCAGCACAAAAGATTTATGGCTGATTTATGACTCTAGTCGCCTTAAAGGTGGTGAGAACCGGAGCAAACCCTCACTCACAAGACATCCCTGCTTTTCTGCATTCACAACTCCAGAAAAAAAAAAGGAGTCCCTTATCCAGATTTAGTGCACGTACTGCAATCCTTATCTGCCACTTGGAGGGAAACACACTTCACTGGGTCCAAAAATACACAGTGGCACAGATCATCAAGTATGACCCAGTTCTGTGGTGTCGGCACATCTGTGAGTGACTGTTGTGTGTGTATATGTGTGTGTGTATGTATGTATATTCATCCTTGCGTGACTGTCACAGACTACTGAAAATGCTTTGAAGGTTGCACAACTTCATATTTGGAAATGCTCGTAGCGCAAATCATTTTTAAATGCCTGAATCATCCTCACAAGGTGACAAATCCTCCCTCAACTGGTTCTCTGCAGTTTCGCCACCAGCCAGCTTCTGCGGATCCTAAGTCAAATAGGAGTTTCCAAAAGCCTTTTAGTTTGTTTGTTTTTAAACATAGGTGACTTTTAAATCCTCTTTGACGTTAAAATGTCTCAGACCAGATGACATTTTATTTTATTTAACCTATTTGGGTAATTCAGATATGAAAATCTTAGTTTAAAGCAGGGGTCTCGCACTCCAATTACCCAGGGGCCATTTCCCAAAATGTAAATGTGAAATAAAAAGCCAATTTCTGTTCCAATTAATTATTATTCCAAACAAATACAATAAAAAAATCAGAAGTATATTTAACAATACATTCTTGTAAAAAGAAATTGTAGCTGGACCTGGCTCCTGGGCCCAGTGGGTTTAAAGGAACCTGTATCAAGATGGAAGTGGCCAGGCATTGCTTAATGCTTCACTGTATGAATTTAACAATTGATGAATGACTGCTAAGCAAGCTGGACAAAATCACAGAGGCATTTCCATCACCTGTTTTAATCCTCTTAAAAGCAAGGGCACGCGGCTAAATGAGGGATTAATAGGGTTAAATGGGTGCGTGGTCCAGGTTCAGTCAGAGTGCAGCCACGAGTAAAGAGATTACTTCCTGCTTCGGTGTGTTTTCTCGCATATCAATGTCTCCGCATATTATCTCTAACCATTTCAGATACTTCCCGCTGAGCCAACTGTTCAGTACAGTCCAGCACATGCTCACCACCAACCCAGCGAGAGGCCCGTCTCTGAGGTCTATATTGAAGTGAAACAGGATCTGCGGGTGTTCTCACATGTGGTTTCTGTCTTTGCCATGCCAGAGAAAATTGGTAAGCGGAACCACTTTAAGTTTGCGGGGAGAGTCCGAAGCTGAAATAGAAATCCCCACTGTGGAAGGGAGGGAAGGAGGCAGGGAGCCCTGGCAGGTTCTTCACGGTAATCCAAGACCCCTGCTGAGCTGCCGGCTTGTCTGTTTGTCCTGGCAAACGCTGGCAACAAGGAGCGGGAGAGGAGGAAGGCCAACATTATCACAGCAACCATGAAGCATGAAAGGTATAGTTTCTCACAAGGCCATTTTTTTTCCCCCTTTGTGAAAACATAAATTATTCTTTCGGGAAAACTTCTGTGTGCCAAACGTATCCCAAATTCCTTGATGTAACCAGGGAGGTTATAAAAAAAAAAAAACAAAAAAAAAAAAAAAAAAAAAAAAATTTTTTCAAAAAAAAAAAAAAAAAAAAAAACAAGCACCAAACACCCCCCCAACCCAGGCAGAAAAAACAAAAAAGAAAAAAAACCCCCCCCCCCCGCCGGAATTTCAACCAACAACCGTGTGTAAACAGCCCAAGAAAATACTTTCATCTAGGAGCGAGGATCTAGAGCGAAGTTACACTGGAGCCACGAGACGTCTGCCGTCAGCCGCCGCCATAACCAAATCAGCTTTGCTCGGCTGCACCTTTCACATCACGTCCAATAAAAGCAGTCAGCGTGGCCACTTGGTGAGATTTGATTATCTTGACAACCTGACTACAGTACGTATGTAGCGTTACATCTCAGACATCATCATTTTCAATTTTCTCATTTTCATACAGGACACAACATGCTCTGTGAAGTTTACACACAAATGCATGGTATTTTACTGTTACAGCTGCAGCTTGAGCTGATTAAGAGTCCTTTTGAAACAGACCTTTCAGAAACTCTGGGAAAGGATACGACCTACTCAGAACTTACTGGATTTACTGAGCCCATAACACACTGACAAACTTTTAGAGCCAGTCTGAAGTCACTGAGCCACCCTGGAAACTGACCTGCTGAGCTCAACCTTTGAAGACACAATTACTGTATGAGTAGGAGTCAGAGGCGCAGAAAGAGGACTTCCAGTTTCCCTGTGCAAAGCGGCAAATTAAGCATCTAATGATCCAGATCCGATGATCCGTTAGGTTTTCATTCAAAACCTCCTTTCAGGCGAACCGTTCATCCGTTCTTTCTGCAGAATAGAAGTGAAAAGCCCCCTGTAGCTCATTCACACTCAGCAGTGATTCATCCTGAAATCGCACTGCCTTTCATGGCCCGTCTTTGATTCCTGTACCATCCCAACCCTACTTTTTACACTGATCCGCTATGAAAACAACAGTTTCTCTTCTTAAGAAGAAAAATCCATCTGAACCCCAGCGCAAAAAGAGAAAAATGTTCAGAAAATGACAATTGAAATAACCAGGGCAGAATTTGTAGACAACATGTAGTCTTGGAGCAATGCCAGTTTGAGCAAATATGATATTAAAAGCTTATATGTATTTAGAGCTTATGGTGTATATGACCTAACATGAGATGCTGGGTTTACAAAATTGGAGATTAACACATAATTACCAAATTGTTATTGTGGATAACTAGGCTGTGACATTTGACCTGCCTCTTGACATAATCTGTTAAACATATCCGTTTTAGTCATTCATAAAATTGACGCCTGCTCTGCCGCTTACCAGCCATCAGCATGCAGCTCATTCGCTGACACTTCTCCCTCTCGCCTCAACCCTCCCTCCGTAACCATGACGCCCATGTAGCTCTGCTTCTATTATCACCATCATAACACATCTCCTCACACCATAATAAGACAATTAGCTCACGCACAATAATGACTTCGCTCCAGCTCGAGAGAAGGTAACTCTGCGACGGCCGCAGTCACGAGACATGCCGGGACACGAGGGAACATTAAAGCAAGTCACAGTGGAAGTCTGGCCCAGTCACATGCTCATTGTGATCCTGTCCATGACTGAGCAAATGAGGGTAATTCATTCTGTGGAATTCAATCGACATTCCAGAGTGTCAAATTTAACCCCTCAGATATCCTGTGAGATATGAACGAGGCAGCAGCAGATCCAGAGTCTCTATTAGCATTTAAAGAGATTGGATTATTAGAATCTGCATGTCATTGACCAAAATGATAATTAGCATGCATCTCTTGTGCAGTGTCGATTACAAACCGCTATCAGTTTATATCTGCTCTCAACAACAGGTATGTCTGACTAACACCGACTCCAACCCTTATGCTTTATTCACATTTGGCATTCACCTGTTGCATTTTTGTTGATCATTGCATTAGCTGAGGTCATCAAGTTGTCATAAACCAGCTGCTTTGGCAAATTGGCACCATTAAAAGTATTCCAAATTAGCAATTAAAAATTCTTCCTTGCAATGTACCGATACACTTGGTCAGTGACTCGTCATAGCTGGGGGCGTGGCCTGTGGCGGAGTCGCCGTGGGGGAAAACAATCCATTCCCCATGACCAGATAAAACATAGCGTTAACCCACAGAGTCAGACACTGGATAACTTTGAAACTAAAGAAAACTTCAAAACGTGATGATTCTAAGGCAAGTTCTGGAGATATAAGGAGCATGAATTTATAATTGTGTGTGTATCATGTCTCTCTGTTCAGATTGGACTGAGTTATGACTCAGAAGAAATGGTTAGATCCATAGATATAGAACAATTAGTTATGACGTCATGTCATTTATATTGTTCTATATATATGGTTAGGTCATTATGTGTGTCACTGCCCGATGTGAGTCGAGTGTAGATGTGAGTCGCGCATGCTCAGATTTAAACGGTTTACGGCATAACGTGTCATACTGAAATTTGTGAAATCCATAAAATAATGAACTTTTCTCTTTACATACAATAACAGAAGATGGAAGTAATTTCTAAAACGTTTTAGCCATCTATGATTGATTGCTAACGTTAGCTCAAAACGCCATTCAAGTGACAGTCTTTGTTGTGTTTGATTGCTAACTTGTAGCCAGCAGTGAACTAACTTCATTGTAGGTCCATTTTTACGGTATTGACATTAGCATCTTGTAGGCTACTTGTCGCAAAGTGACGCAAGCACGACTCACATCTGCACTCGACTCCCATCGGGTAGTGACACTGTGACAAAAAAAGCACCAAAATGTCACCATGAAATATTGATGAATCATATTTAAATAATGCATTTATATTTTACAAAAGGCCTACACTTATTCATGCCTTTATTTTAATATTTTAATATTGCTACCAGTGTTTGTACAGCTTCTTATACTCTCGTGATGTGTGGTTACATTTGCTATATTTTATCTTGGTGGATGTCACTTTTTGCTGCCTCAATGACCTAATTTCCTTAGGGGTATTACTGTTTATCTCATGACATATCTTGCATGACACAAAAACACGCGAAACACCCCGAGTTAATGGACAATAGGGGGGCGACCCTCACATGTTGCCGGTTTCCTCTCAGCAGACTAACTTATCAACAATGTTTTTTCTACACTTAAAACAAACCACAAGCCAAGAAGTCCAACAGTGACAAACCAATTCATGAAATGGAGATAAAGGGGAGGATAAGCAATTCCTTTCTTCTCCTTTTTCTAAAGGGACAGCACTATTTCCCTGCTTGACTAGGGTTATTCAACAACTTATGCTAGATCTAACCTCTTAGACATTTTGACAATAATTAAATACTCAAGGTGTCAACAGTCATTTGAAGACACATGAGGTGGTTGTAGGCTACCTCCTGTTTATTAAAATCAGCATGGCAACATAAAAGCCATTGTAGTCGACATCTTGCCAGCCAATGCAGCACTATGCCCTGTGGATACAAGAGATGTGACTGGAATACAGTAACACTGTCCAACTACAGAAGAAAACTTGAGTTCAATGTCAAGAAAATGTTCACCCTGAAACCTGTACATTTAAATGCTTTTAACTGATATTAACATACATGTTTTGAGCCATGTTTGCAACACAGCTACGTAGCTCACCATGCTCTCCCACCTCAAATCTGAGAGCTCTTGACAGGTGTCGTCATCGCTAGCAATATTCTCTCTGCAGCTGTCACGCAAAACCACCAGCACTTGTCTGAAAAAGAAGAAGAATCAATGCACAACTCGCAAATGTTGATCTCATTCAGAACATAGAAGTTTTCATGATAATGAGGGTCTTGCATAATGTATTGGAGGGGAAGGAACAGTGGCTCTCACAATGTCAAACTATGTTACCATGCAGATTTTACTCAGACAGCTATAGATTTGAGATGACGTGTGTGTTTTTATTGTAATTTATTTCACTCCCTGTGTTATTAACAATGTTTACATTAGGCTAAATAATGTGTAGGCCTACCAAGCATGTCCATTCAGTAGTCATTTAATTGTAGGCGATAGTAGAACTCTGTCTCCTTGGTATCGCTTGTCTACTACACAGCAACAATAGGCATATGTAAAAATTATTGAAATAAAGTTTCTGTCGATTAAAGTCACAAGCGAAGTGGATCAAAAAACACAACAGACATCCAATAATACGTCGCCAGACTGAGCACGTGCTACAGGAGCACCTGCTTAGCATTTTTGACTTATTTTACATGCCCGAGTAATTATCTTATGATAGCCTACATTTTAATAAACAGGAGATACGCTGCTGAGATGAACTACGGTTAGTCAACCAAAAAGGAAGAGTTATAGTAAGCCTAGAAGAATTTAAGCAAAGAGGGAAGTAGGTTAGGACAATATGAGGAGAAAACGGCTATACGTATCACTTTACCAGTAACGTTGGTCACTTCTCTGCCTGCCTGCTCCAGAGCAGGTTTACACGCCCAGCCCCTACCTGTGACCAGGCAGGCCGACCTAGAGTCAGGAAACTCCCTGGTTTCACTGTGGCCTCGGAACCCCCCTCTTGCTCTCTCTCACCTCAGTAACCTATGTTTGCGACTACTTGAAAACCCAAAGCACGCCACAGTGGTTTCAAACGGGTGCTCAGTATATTTTGGGGTTCACTGGTTGTTTTCAGAGGCTGTTAGTGCTACAATGTATCCGTCCGCGTCATCCAACTGTGCCGCCGCAGGTTACAGTTTACAGCTGATCTGCGGTGCACCAGCCGGGGTAATGCGGATCCACACAACCGTATGAAACATAGTTGACTTTTGACTGTCTTACCGTGGCTCTGTGAGTTTCTTGTTGGGAAATGCGCTATTAAAAACGTCTGTCTGACCAAATCGACAATGTAACAAACTCGAAACTGTAGCGGAAAATTAACAAATAGGGTTAACTTCGCAAGTCGGGGTCTGTGCGTTGGTCTGGCCGCAGTTTGCGGGCATTCAAATGAAGTTGAAAGCGTTCCCTTTCATACAGGTAGGAAAGACAGCAAGGGCGTGTTCCCAAGTCTTTTTTTAAAACACGCATTCAGCATACTGAACAACAGCCTTTGTTCTGTGTAGCCTAGCCCATATAAAAAAAATAGGTAGGCTAGACACAGTAACCATATTTTGAAAGCTTCACGAATCAAGACAGGACATTATAACATGCAAGGCAGAGCTTCACACACTACTAAGCCCGCACACTAACATCTGCAGAATACATATGACCGACAGTATCTTCAGCGTTATTAAATCATAACTCACCCTTTATTGGTGGAGATATCATTCCCGTAGTTGATGATTTATCCACAGGTTATGAACTAGTTTGCCACAGAGCACACGGTAGGCTACAGTAGGAAGCAGCCCTTGGTGACCGTAGGAATCACCCTGGCAGTCAGGAATTTCACAGGAGGCAGTGCTTCTCAGCACATGGGGGTGTAGTACGGAAATATGTCGCTAGGGGGGGGCTTCAACACTGCCAATATTACTAACACCATGTAGAAGTGAACCTGCTGCACATTGACTTGGTTAATTACATGAATGTGTTGTATACCGGGGAGGTAGTGATTCTCAAAGTGGGCACCAGCAGGGGTCCCAATGGGTAGTTTAAGTTCTTTATCATTAGTTTGTTACCAGTCAGCAAATATAGCATACAGCATACTAAGATATAAACCTAAAGCTCCCTCCTGACATGTTTTAAGAAATATTAAAATACTCTACTTTGAATGATAATTTGTCTATATGTTTTTTTCCACAAAAAAGGTCTTAAAATGACATCTTCTTTCCATAACACGTGTGTGTACGTTTCATATTGGACCATAACTAGCTTCCAAACTAGTTGTGATGTCATAAAATCATCTCATATGTACATGTCTTAAACACAGAAAAACACTTCTAAAACAGCCTTCTAGTGTCAAACGCTGCACATACATCATTCTGCACAGTGAAGCTCAAACATCCAAGTCAAAATATGCAAAAAACATTTTTGAGTGGAGGGGGGCTTTAACATACAACAGCATCATACTTTAAGGCAGGGGTCTTCAACGTTTTTTAAGCCAATGACCTCTTATCTGAGCGAGGGATAGAGCAAGGATCCCTTACTACATATTTTATCAAATTAAGTTGCATATTTAACTGGGCCTACTATAAAAGCCTAAAGCCTTTATACATACCTGTTTAGTGCATAGAAAACTAAGCTATAAAAGTAATAGTTGGTATGATTTTATAAATGATGTTTTAATGTAAACATACATGTGACACAGTGAATCCTTAGGATGAACTGTATCTGGATCTTAATGACTACCTTACATATAGCCCAGTAAGCCTATCATTATTATGTCTTTTCATAGTAGGCTGATTTATATTTGCTAATAACATGTTGGATTCATGTTAAGACGTTTTAATTTTTTTTTAAACTTTCAAAAGTTACAAAAGAAACTCCCTTCATTCATTTTTCCAGATGAAGGTCTAGTACAAAAAACATAATCTTCTATTAAATTTAAGTTTCTCTGCAACTTTTGACTTACTTATCCCCCTCCGACGCACATGTCTGACGTTATAGATGTGCAAAGTATTTTTTCTGTACTTAAAAAACTTTTAAAAAATGAACAGTGATTTGGAGGGCCCCCCTGCTGTAACTCTGAGGTTGAGGAACTCTGACCCCTGTTGAAGATCTCTGCTTTAATGTATAAAACAACACATTTTATCATATTTCACTCTTAATGTTCACACCTCATGTTTACAAAATCTAAGCATTTTCTTGTCAGATCAGATGCTATGGCAACTGGGACCAAAAAGTATTTTGACCTATGACCTTTGTGTGCCACTTGGGCTGGGAAAGAGCATATTTAAAAGTGTCTGCAAAAAGCACTAGGATAATTCTATGGAAAGGTAAAATATGTGTATTAATAATATTGTATTTTTTTTGTCAATGCTCGTGATTTGTAATTGATTATCTCCTTACAATCAAAACCATTAGAAGCCATTTGTCTGATTAGTGAGTGTCGCTCTAAACAAGCAGATGGGAGCGGAGACCGGCAGGATCTCACACAGATACTGTTGTCTGAACAAGACTTTGCTTTCCATGGATGTCACCCATGTCACCGGCGAAAATCGACAGCGATCAATAAAACTGTTGATGCCATGGAAACAAGCTGGATCAGCTTCTGTTCTCTCTCCAGAGATGACACTGGTTGAAGTCAGTTCAGAACACACATATTACAACTAAATGAAAAATTGGTTTCAGAGGTTAAATTCTGTTGTTGTTAAACGGCATTTATCATTATAAAGTTCTACTCAATTTACAAAGTTTTCAAAATACTTTTTTTCTGAGTTTTTTTATATTTACACAAGCACAAAACCATCTATTCTCTCGTCCATCCACGCAAAGGGAGTGTTTCTGTCACAGCTCATGAAGTTGAACAAGGTAAACAGTTGTCAGTGATTCAACCACTCACCCGCTCAAAGCAACAGAACAAAACAGTGGCGTGATAGCAATCGGGCCTGGACACAGTCAGTGAAAGAGACACAATGAAGTCACTGAGGCCTTGAAGCAGCCTCTTAAAAGGGAATGTAAACAAATAATCCTTTTTCTGTCAAATAACTTCCAGCCCTTTAATGAAGAACAACACAGAACTATTTGATATTCGACACTGGCCCTCCCCTACTGCTAAAACGGCTATAACTCATATTAAAGTGTTACAGGAAAAGCTCAGGGGCACTGGTATTTTTTATTGACATAAAATACAGGAATGCATTATTGTATTGTCCAAGTGTCTCCCGAGGAAGACATTTATTTAACAGTTGCAATATTTTCAGTCTTGGAGATATTTTTTAAATAAACTGTGGCTCACAAGAAGAATGTTCTTCAAATGCAAACAATCCATTATCCAGCAGCAAGATAAACCTGAGAGTAACAATACAATTAACAGGATAGGACTGCTAAAAGACAAAAAGATAGACATCTACAAAAAGATTCTTCCTGAAATTCCTCCAATTTGTGCTCTATCTTCTTGTGAATATCTTAATATTTTCACCTTATGAATTAAAACAGGGAAGTCACTATTTTGTTGACCTGGCCATAACCTACAAACAAATAATCATTGCTTCCTTTTAAAGGAATAGTTTGACATTTTGAGAAATATGCTTATTCAGTGTCGCGCCGCGAGCTAGATGAGAGGATCAATACCACTCTCATCTGTACACTAAATATATATCGCTGCTACTGCCAGCAGCAAGTTAGCTTAGCATGAAGACTGGAGCTCATGTAATTCTGGGCAAAAAAAAGTGAATCAGATCAGCAAATTTCCCAAAATGTTGAACTCCCACTGATTGAAAGGAATGAATGTGAAAACCATTTTTTTAAGTCTTGATGCTGCACCCTGATTGGTTGACAGCATCAGTTGGTATGATTTAGAATGATATAAAAATGACATGCTTTTAAGAATTATTATTCTGTTAATGTAATCACAGAAACTACATTTTAACAATTAATGCATTTCACTATTTATCTCATGCATGTGCGTACGTAGACACCATTTCTAATTCCTATACTAGTGCTCAATAAGTACATCTGGTTAAATAAAGGTTACACAAAATCAATTAAAACATATATTCCCACCAATTGATTTCACATTACTCTGCTGTTGCTGCCATTCGTCCTCTATTGTGCCACGAGACAAAGGGGGTCTCAGACCAGTTCATTCAGACTCCAAGCAGACTTGAAAGTCCAAACCACGAGGCAACAGATGCCTCGAGCAATTACACGGCTGTATATGAATCAATATTTTGTCCTCCTTTAACCCCCCCCCCCCCCCCAAAAACAAAAAAACACACACACACACACACACCCTTAGATATATCTCATCCCCCTCCAGAACACAATGGAGGTCATGACTGGGACACGACCCCTTTCTGTCCCAACGGAGAACCAAATAAACACCAACGCTGTGTCATGGATGGGGGATGTGTGTTTAATCTCTAACAATATCTGTATTCACCCATATTTAGAAAAAGTCGAGGTCAGATCGGTATATGAACATGAAGGATATTCAAATATACTTTAGTACTTCCAGCAGTGGATATTTAAAAAGGACTTTTGATGTAGGCTATTGAAGAAAAAACTCCTATTTTATTTTGATTTGTATTTTATCACACTTTAGATTCATTCTCTGTGGATACACATCTCTTTCATTCTCTCTCAGAATCTGAGCATCATCAGCTGTCAAGCATCGTAGTTTAAGATAAGTGCGCCACCACGTGGCACTTTGTCGCTATTACATGAGCTGAAAGCTTTTAAAAAAAAAGGCACATCAAAAGTCTTCCACCGGGCAGACAGATGAATGTTCTCTATATATTTGCTATACCTTACACCTCACATGTTTTAGAAGTAAAAAAAAATTTAGCCTAATACTTTGTGTTTGTCTGTGTTTGTTTAGATGTAATTTTGTAATTATTTTAGCTTGGTTAAAAGTAAAAAATGAATTATTAGGAAGTGGCTAATTAAAAAAAAATCAAACATAGCATCTACAAGTTAACAAAAGACCTCCGTGGCCCGGTGTGTGAGTCAATCAGCTGCAGTGAAAGCAGTGACATCAGATTACACAGCGAGGTACGCTCGTAGGCACGCGCGTCGTGTGAAGTCGAGCAGCAGCACGTGCTGTCACGTTTATTCAAAGAGGGAAGCGCGCGCAGATGGCCCCTATTGAAAAGGCGAGGTGGGGGCCCCTGAGATCAATTCAATTTGGTGTCCGGAAGATGGATGGATCCCTCCCAAAGACACGGAGTTTATGAGTTTAGAGGGTTTTTTGGTAAATAGAGGAGAAAAATGAACGAGCGTAGAAATGAAGACGAAGTGGGAAGAGATGCAGTTTATGAGACCACACGCGCGCACGCACACATGCACGCACGCACACACACACACAGACACACACACAGAAAAAGAAAGATATTCAGTCTACTGCAGGGTGAATGTGAGATTTTTCAGACCACTTTACAGTCAGCCAGATGAGGTTCTCTGTTCAGGGGCCAATTACATTCAGTGTGTGACAAATAAGGTTTAAAGGCCCAATCCTAGTAGGTGTAGATATACTATGTGGTTTTCAACATGGAATGACATTTAAAAATGTATATGTACTGTAAATTCATACGTATGTTTCATATAAAAGTACATCTTGTTTAGGGCAAACTTCTTTTTCTCGAGCACTTTAACCAAGAAAAGAAAAGCTGATTTTGAGATTGGACTCTCAATTTATTGCTAGCAAAGTGTCACAGGAGTAGAATTACAAGAACAGGCAAGCAAAAGTAGGTTTTAATGATTTTTTTAAACTTGGATTCTGTATCCATTATAAACATCTTCTATATTTTAGCCAATATCTACTAGTCTATATAAAAATAAAACACAGAAAAAATACAGTAAAAGGTATAAATACCATATACCAACATACAGTATATAGTAACTCTAAAGTGGATTGAGACAACTAGAGTCACAAAGAACCAATACTGGATTACCAAAATAGAAATATAACCCGTGGCCCCCAACCTTCAGGGGCCCTGAAGGCCTTTTTGGGGGCTAACTGCAAATTTGTGCTGTAAAGTGCACCACTGAAGTACAATATAAAGTGTAATAGTAAGGGCCTCAAGGCAGCTCTGGCATTTTTACCTCATTCATAAGGGCCAGAGCTAATATGCTAAATAATGTGAGGAGACCAGAAAAATGTTATACAAAAATTGCTTTTGATATCTTAAGTTAAGAAAGGGTCAGTAACAAAAATCAAGATGGATCAGCATGTATTTTGATGTAAATAAACAAGCAAAAGCAGAAGAATTCACTGATTACAACTTCTAAAATGTGAATATTTTCTGGTTTTGATATAGTAAACTGAACAAATATTAGACATTTTAAGATGTCACCATGGGCTCTGGAAACTGGATTTTTTTGTTATTTGCTGACATTGTATAGACCAAACAAATAATCAGTCAATTGAGAAAATAATCTCTAGATGATCATGAGAAATGATAAAACGTTTTGGGGAATTAAGTTCAAGACAGGACAGTGATGAGTAAAGAATTCCTTTTTTTAGTCATAATAACAGAGGATTAAAGTTGAGATAATATCTTTAGGATTCAGCAATTATAAACCTGCATCTTGGCTGCGTATGCGTGCCTCTGAGACTCAAAAGAAGGGACAGCAGGATGTTGAATAAACTCCCCTGCTGACTCGCAGTGACTCACAACCAATGAGGCGTCCAGAACAAAGGGCCAACAATTGGATTTAAAAGATCTTAACCAAACCCAATGAATATCACCATTTTAACTCACCAGATTGGGCCGTGTGCCGGGGCCTAATGCATGCACACACACCTTATGACAGGCCGGCGGTACAGATGGTCAGAGCGTGAGTCTGAATGAGAGGGGGACCATCCGCGGCTGCTGACGCATTGTGGGGGGACGTCGTCTTCAATACAGCACTTAATGAGAACAGACTGACTCTTTCTCTCTCCCCTCCCCTCCCCTTCTTCTTCCTCCGTCCATTTTATTCCTCCCCTCCTCCTCCTCCTCCTCCTCCCTCCTCCTCCTCCTCCTCCCTCCTCCTCCTCCTCCTCCTCCTCCTCCTCCTCTTTCTCTCTCTCTCTGATTCCCCACTTCTCCTCTCCTATGCCCATTTCCATCTGTTTGGAGACAAAGGGCCACGAGCCAGCTCGAGCCCCGGGACCCTGCTGGTGAAGTAGGCAGGGATAATACGGCCCATCCCGGGGGCTGCATTTCAACACATGGACCAGGCTTTGTACTTCGTACCCTTCATACCACACACACACACACACACACACACACACACACACACGCACGCACACGCACAAGGATGGGCATGCTCCACAAACTCCCTCAGACACACACCTCCATGAGAGAGAAGGAGGGAAGGGGGTGCAGAGCTGCAATATAGTGGGGGAGTTCTCGTTTTGAACATGAACACTTCCATAATACCCAACGACGTGGAGAATAAAAGAGAGGGTGAAAAAAATGAGGCAGGACCAAAAGCTCCAAATGTTGTTCCTAGTACTGTGAACATATGGCTGTTTGTTGTCATACTCTTTCTCCCTGTCCAATTTACACAGAGCTAGTGAGCTCTCAGAATTAAATGGGTGTGTGGAAAAACACACTGTGTGTGTGTGTGTGTGTGTGTGTGTGTGTGTGTGTGTGTGTGTGTATACCTGAATGATGATGAGGAGAAGGATGTCCTAACGCTGATAATGGCTGCTGTATAATCCCCTGCTGTCTACACGCACCTCCTGACATATGGTCACTCCTCGGCCTCCACCATTACATAAGCCCACGGTGCAAAGAGGGTGGGGGGTCGTGGTGAAACGTGGTACTTTCTCACACACACACACACACACACACACACACACACACACACACACACACACACACACACACACACACACACAAGCATGCACCGGCCACACTGTCAGCCAGGCTGTTCAGTGCCCTCAGCAGTTTGGGCTTCGCCTGTCACTTTTCTCTCCCCTGCCCCTTCTGGGGGTTTGTAAAGAATAAATTGAAGAGGACTGATGCTACGGAAGCTTTTGGGATGAGGAGCACAAATGGCCTTGTAGTGCTTCACGGCGACGTACAGATGGACTCCTCCATTCAATAAGCTTGAGCAGAAGTCCATCTCCACGCCATGCCAGAATTGCAGAGCTTGTTTTGTGTTCTGAAGAGGACAATCTGTTGCTGCAACATATTGGGGGTTCTTTTCTTTCTTTCTTTCTTTTTTTTGTAAAAGCATTGTTCAGAGCAGTCTGTAATACTGGACCAGTTAGGTTTGAATGATGTACAACAAATGTTCTAATGAAAATCAAGTGATTATCAAACATTTAAATTTAACTGCTGAGAGTGCCAGTTTTAGTTCAATGTAACAAATCCGCCGCCTGTATTTTGTGACTCATGTGATGGTCTTCTCCTAAGTGACATCTTTTGACTGTTTCTGTGTGTTCAGACGACAACCAAAAGACGCAAGTGGGTGAAAATTTGCTGGGTGAGTTTCAACTGGAGTGAAAAATGTGCGCATCAATGAATATGCTTCATAAACGTACAGAGACGGGAAGAAAAAGGAGAGAAATTGGAGGGATACCATTAAAAAAAAAGAGAGTTTCAGCCAAAGGCTGAACTGAACTGCTAGCTCGCTTACAGCTAACGTCTGTACAGTACACAGGCTGTTTGGGACGAATAAACACACAACGCTCCAGCAGTCAAATTGGTGTGAATGACCCGAGGCCGAAATGTAGTAGTCTACTGAACAGTGGCCACTGTAGCATTAACAGTACAATGACACATTGTATTTCCCTACATTTCTCCTCAGTCAATTGCTTTTAACCAGCCACTGTGGAGCAGCAGAAACAAGCTATCACACATACTATCACCTTTTAAGTTAACATGGGGAACGTGTCAGGAAACAGTCGCTTATTTACACATCCAGGAGTTACTTATCATTCATTTGGAATCCTGTTTCTGGGCACCGGACAAATGCACGCCAATATTCACCCTCTTTTATCTCTGTTTTTGTTCTCTACCACCTCCTGAGGGAAATATATGACTCTTTAGCTCACATGTGTCAAACTCAAGGCCCGGGGGCCAAATCCGGCCCCTTGCAAATTTTGATCCGGCCCACATTTCAATTTAGGTTCACAGCTAATTTTGGCCCGACTAGTTGTGCACCACACCAAAAAAATAAATAAAAAAATCATCAATCTGTTTTTCCTACTGTAATTATGCGACTCTGCTGTGCAGAATTTGACAGATTTGCAGACTTTGAGACTCAGAATTCCCCACAGAAGCAGAGAGTTTTTTAATATTCAGGCTGGGTGGTAGCTGTTTTTACATTTGTAATGTTTGTTTTCCATGACTTGCTAAATTCTACGATGCCTAAGAAACTTTTTTGCTGACTTTTTTGCTAAATAAAAGCATGTCAATAAACTCAACATGTCCGGCCCTTATTGTGATCGTCATTTCCAGTGTGGCCCTTAGTGAAATTGAGTTTGACACCCCTGCTTTAGCTGCTAAAACCTCCACTATGTTCACCAGTCGGTGTCTAACTGTGTCTGTCTGCTGTTTGGTGCTGAGCAGGTATAGTGTACACTGGGGTGCTGAGCAGGTATAGAGTTTTTCGGGGAAACAGCTGCCTGCAATGAGAGCGTTGAGAGTGAACCAAAACAGCGAAGTTGTTGACTTGACAGCTAAACAACAGGACACTATAATTGGGCTACCTAACCGAGAGAGAGTGAAATGTGACCGTGAACAGAAACTAACTCACTAATGTCTGTTGTTGTATAGAATGAGAAACAATGTGTTATTTCTTCTTTTAAAAGTTACAGTCTCGCTTAAAGTTCATTTCCAAAATGTCAATCTGACTTGTAATGGCAGCCTTGTCACCATACAAACTTTCTTGGCCCGTGTGGGTGCAGCTGAAGGTCCAACAAGAAAGTCAGGCAGATGACTGACAAACTGACGGATGGCAAATAGGAAAACAAGACACAGGAGGCCCTTGAGCTGAACAGAAAAGAGCATGTCATGCTACCTTCAGTCTGAAAAGATTTGAAACGAGAAACATGGCTTCGCTAAAGCCTCACTGCAGCTGCCACCTGAGAATAGATAGATAGATAGATAGATAGATAGATAGATAGATAGATAGATAGATAGATAGATAGATAGATAGATAGACAGACAGACAGACAGATAGATAGATAGATAGACAGACAGATAGATAGATAGATAGATAGATAGATAGATAGATAGATAGATAGATAGATAGATAGATAGATAGATAGATAGATAGATAGATAGATAGATAGACGGACAGACGGACAGACAGACAGATAGATAGATAGACAGATAGATAGATAGACAGACAGATAGATAGACAGAGACAGATAGACAAATAGCTAGATAGATAGATAGATAGATAGACAGACA
Source organism: Perca fluviatilis (assembly GCF_010015445.1). Lineage (NCBI taxonomy): Eukaryota > Metazoa > Chordata > Actinopteri > Perciformes > Percidae > Perca > Perca fluviatilis. Next base: position 5,499,546 of record NC_053135.1, on the reverse strand, counting down.
GACAGACAGACAGACAGACAGACAGACAAATAGATAGATAGATAGATAGACAGACAACAGACAGACAGACAAATAGATAGATAGACTTTTATTGACATAATGCATTCTGTTGCTCAGTTGGAACAGCTTAACTGTGGCATTTCCAGGGTGAAGGGTTCAATTCCCACTAGGGCCAGCCATGCTTGTGCAAAGAAAAAAAAAGAAAAGAAAAAAAGGCTTTCCTCATGATAATCTAATGTGGCTTGGATAAAAGCATTCACACATCCTCTACATCTCCTGTTCTGTAACTCAACTACAAGCTTTTTATAGCCCAATCGATGGGAATGGGCGTATATATCACAAATGAATATAAATATTTGGATCTTTTTGTTCATACCATTTGGCAATATTACATCTCGGCGCTCGCTCGCTCGCTCGCTCATAAATTTCCATCCCTCCTCTCTCCCCGTGTTTCCCACGGGAGGTGCCAGACGGCCAGTAATTTGGTTGTCTTGGCTCGTCTGGAGTAACACCTGCCCCCTCTCTGGGGAGGGAGAGAGCCTTTCAGCCAGGAGCACACATGTAGGCTACCACTGCCTTTAGCTGCTGACCACTGTGTGTGTGTGTGTGTGTGTGTGTGTGTGTGTGTGTGTGTGTGTGTGTGTGTGTGTGTGTGTGTGTGTGTGTGTGTGTGTGTGTACAGTAGGGCCAGTTATCATCTGTATGCTAAACTGGGTTTGCACTTATTTCACCTTGGATTGTGTGTGTGTGTGTGTGTGTGTGTGTGTGTGTGTGTGTGTGTGTGTGTGTGTGTGTGTGTGTGTGTGTAGATTTGCTTGAGCGCTTATAGCACCCCCGCGCCAGTGCATGTACGCGCGCGTCAACTTGAGCGTGAGCCTGACGTCATCCAAGCGCCGTATCCATCATTCCAATCAGCTGAATATTAACAGCTGTCGCTGTTTGGTCCTTTTTTTTTTTCCTAAATTGCAAACTCAAAAACCGTCGTAACTTTCTTTTGAAAATATTTCAAAACAGGAAAGCGATTTGTTTTCAAGTATTTCCGTTTTAATTAAAAATAACACCGGAAAATATGAAAAGTTTGTCCATTAGAAACCAGCTGTCACACGACACCTCTACTACAAAAGATCTGCATAAAGCAACAAGTAGCCTACACAACCCTGAAGAGACAAAAAATCTTTGGATAGAGGATATGTTGTTTTTTTTCTTCACTATAAAATTACTTATTGAATATAGTAATACAAAGCAGACACAAATAAATAAATCCAAAACGTAACATCAAAACATTGAAGAGAATAAATTCTGTCTATTTTCGAAATTATTAGTATTCATTTTTGGTAACAGCAAAAAAAGGGGTTTGCTTGTTAATCGCAACATAACCCCTTGGTGGTAGAAACTGTTTGACATAATCATCCTTCACATGATTACATTATTCTGTCATTTTTAAATTGAATGCAGTTTTTTTTAGTTTTTTTTTTAGGCAGCCCAATTCTTGTTCTTTGAGCAACACAACAGTTTAGGGAAATAAACATGTATGGGGCCATTGGACCCCATGTTGAAGTGCTTATCGTTGCTATTGATAGGCAATAGACGTGACAGTAAAAAATCAAAGATAATGACATACATCAAACATAGGCTACATCAAACGAATAAGTTATGGATTAACAGAAAGTGCCATTTTTTTTAAGAGTAGAACACCATCACTTTCCATTTTTCAATTTCACAGCCTAAAAATATAGAAGCAACAAAACAATATACATTTATACAAAAAGACGCCAGCCTATAATATCAACATAAATAAATTAGCCTTAAATATTAACACAATTAAATAAATAATTCCATACACTTTAAAAAAAAAAAAAAAATGATTAAGGTCACAATTTTATATGTCATAAGTGGCACTTTTTCTTCTTTTTTTTTTCTTCCTTTACGGAAAACATCATCTAAACTAGATCTAAAGCAGCTATCTCGTTTACATCCTTTCATTTCGATGTGAAAATGCCCCAGTGTTTGTTTTATTGGACCTCAAAATGAATACAGTGAGGGGAGGACTTCGTTTTTAGGCTTCAACAGATTCATGACATTGGGGTAGGATTCAACTAATATCATGTAGGGGGATTTCATGTGGAAATTAAAGTTTCTCTGAAACCCCAAATTCTTGATATCCACGATAGCTCTCCACATGTTCCTCTCCACTAATACATCACCTCTGGGAGGGGGAAACGTGAATGGCTGCGGGGCTCGTGGAGCCCATCCTCCCCCCACATGTATGTCGGATAATAATCATTATTCGCATTATTGCATCCAACAGCTCAAACGACTCGGCGCTTGTTGCTTTTTGTTCAGTGAGCGGTCTGGACTGAAAGTTGAGGCTTTCAACAACTTTTACACCGCCGCCATCCAAATAGAACCAACCCTGGACTTACACTGGGGGGGGGGGGGGGGACTCAGTCAACTAGCAGGTATGGCAAAGTCCCAGCATCCGGGGAGAGGTTGCTTTCATTTGGTAGGAGAAGTTGTTTCATACATTTGGGCTCTAAATGATGAATTGGCGGATTTTTTTTTTTTAAAGTTAGTTGATTCATGTTTTTGTGTGTTGTAGGCTAATTAAAAAGCTCACCGATTAGATGTATTATGTCCCTGAAGTCAAAGTAAGGTGGGAGCTCGTAACGCAGGTGCCAGGCCGATATCCGTTTGCAGATATTAACATTTTATATATAGGCTATCAGCCGTTAAAACCTGGGATGAAACATGTGTTTATAACCTGCATTCATGCAGGTGTTCATTCAGGTTTTTTTTATTTTTTTTATTCTAACTTGTCTCCGGAATCTAGAATACAATTCATGACTCATTTTTAATTGCCACATTTGAAAGTAACGTCTTCACAAAATAGCAGCTATGAAAGGCTACGAACACACTGGGTATAGGCTATAGCTGCTTCTCATCAGTGGACCCTAACTGCCAACCTTGCCATACCCGATTGACGCCCAGCATGCACTTGAGTCCTGTCAACCCCAAACCAAACCATTTCTCTCTCATGGAGGGGAAGAGGGTGAAGGGGGAGAGGGGGGGGGTGACTTTTAAACATCCAGCACATGATTGAGATAGGAGATGTAGCATATAGCCAGTCTGAGGATCTCGATCTTGGAGAGTTTCTTGTCCGGGGGCAAAGTGGGGAGTAATTTCCTCAGCTCCGCGAAGGCCACGTTGAACGCCTCCACCCGGATCCTCTCTCTGGTGGCGTGGGCCGAGCGGTACTTGGCCGTGGCCCTCCGCCTCCGCCTCTTCTCCTCCCTGCTCAGCGGCTGGTCGCCTTTACACTTGGCCCTCTCCTCGCCCTCCGCCGGCTCGTCCGAGGTGCAGCCGGCCGACTTGAGGCCGTTCAGAATGGACTCCGGGTCGGACTGAGTCCAGGAGAGGTCCGCCTCCGCCTGGTCCGGGCTCAGCATCATTTTTATTCTCCGATGTTGGCACTCCTTAAGAAACCTGTGGTGTGGACAAACCCAGCTGTTAAAACAGTGATTTATGCTATTCTCCCCCAACCCAAGGGAAACTGCCCCTGCATGCACGTGCATTTCTATTAGGCCTATAGGCTAAAGATTTCTACATTTGAAACAATGAGGCCTCCAGTGCCCTATCTTCTTAACACGTCTGTTGATAGAAACTCACAAGGAACACACAAAAAGAATGACAAAAAAAGTCAATTAAATGTAATTGTTTGGAGTGTTTTCTGCCACCCCGAGGCCCCAGGATGAGAGCTGTCACAGCGGGTGCTCGTCTAGGTGCCAGGGCCTCAGTCTACATTCGTTGCATAATGACATTAAACTCCATAAATAATGAATGCCAATTCGTGTAATGGTTCATTTTTAAAGCCCGCGGCCTTCGCACAATTAGGAAAGATATCATATTCTTAAAGTGTCATATTTTTGTTCAAATTATTAATTTTTATTTGATAGCCTAATCCTTTAAAAAAAAAATAATAATGCGAGTTGCGATCATTTTAGAAGGAGAAACTCTTTTTTTGTGTGAATTAACATAATAAGAATTGGCCATCTGTCACAGTGTGATGAACACATCTGTTTGGCTGAAGCCAGAGTGACTTGACAGCATGGAGGCACAAGACGGCAAAAATAATGTTGACATCTGCTTGACATGAAATTACTGGAGCTAGTGTTTTTATAGAAACGAGGGAAGTAGGCCAAAAAAGTCGAAATCAGCGGCATATAAGAATAGAAAACCCGCTGATGGAGGCCCAAGCATTTCAAAACAAACTTCATTTGTGTAGGCTATGCAGAATTGTTCTCCACATTCGAGACTCACCTTGACAAAGAGTTGGGAGGCAAAATCTTCACGAAACCAACTTTAAAAAAAAAACGCTCTTGAGCGGAGCCTCAACTCCAAATTAAGTCATATTCCACCGCAAAAACCGTCAGATGTTCAAGAGATGACGGGCATTCAGTCTCACGGCAAATTGATCAAAATTAAATAAAAATAAATATATGAACTAGTTTGACTTTTTCACCCGCGAACTTGCAACGTGGGAATCACGCGGGCTGGGGGTCAAACGTCAAGCAGGGAAATGTTTCAGCACATCAAGACGGTCCCGAAGTCTTATACAGATGATTATAGTGATCAGTCGATTGACAAAAAAAAAAGAGAAGATAATAATGATGTGAGCAGGGATCAGTCAGCCCCCCCGTGAGATCCCAGCGATGGAGAGACAATAGAAGAGATGGGGAGATAGTGGAGAAAGTGCAGCCAGGGCTTCTTGTCCATCCGCCTGTGGAAGATGGAGATAAAGGGGCGAGATAAGCGCGGCTCTCCCGTGTCAGGAATGAGCGGATCGGAAGGCAGTTCAAAGATAATCCCCTCTCTCTTTTTTTCCTCCAGTCTTTCTTCCACCAAGTGTCATATGCGAGATAAAATCCAAACGATCCCGACTAATAAAGGCTCACTTCAGGGACGGAGGGGATGGAATATATTTGAGGAATGGTATTGTCTAACGCCGCCCCCTCTCTCTCGCTCTCTCTCTCTCTCTCTCTCTCTCTCTCTCTCTCTCACACTCACACACACACACACACACACACACACACACACACACACACACACACACACACACACACACACACACACACACACACACACACACACACACCTCCTCCCTTTCTCTTCACGCCCCTCAGCCCTCAAGCGCTCTCCCTCCCGTGGGAGAAGTGGGCAAAGGGAAAGCAGAGATGTGTGCATGATAAAAGATAGCGAGAAAAATAAATAAATACGCGTGTCCGTGTTGTGAGTTTGTGCACGTGCGCGGGTTTTCGGTGAATGATAAAAAAAACAAAAAACTCTTAAATATATTTTTTTTAAGTGCAGGTAGAGAGGGAGAGCAAGGCAGGTTTTCCAACTTAAAAGCTAATCTGATTCGATTGAAAGTCAGAAGCCCACGCTAAAATGTCTTTGTCTACATTCTAATTGGAATTTAAGATAAGACATAATAAGATAACCCTAACCCATAATAAGGTTAAAATTACTTTCCCTGATTCAACAACAGTTCAGTGAGATGGATAATTCAGACAGCCTACTTGTTTGTGTCATGGCTTTTGAGAATAATTCATAATTTAAAGAATGATTTAGACAGCATCAGTGTTTTATGGGATGCCTTGTTTTTGTATCAAAATTGTAAATTTACTCCTCGACATGTGTTTTGATTTGTCACTAGTTTTTAATTACTCCTGATGTAATTTATGAGTTACTAATAGTTTTCCTCAGTCAGGCTTGGGTGTGCGAGTTGGCTGTGACCACACCTATAGGTGGGACTAAGACTCTTTTCAGTGACACACACACCTGAGTCTGCTTGATTCCAATTTGAGCCAAATGTGTTAATTATAAAGAAGACATTTTAACGGGAGCAAATGTAACTGTCATGAGTCATTTCAAACACAGATAAGGGATCATTTTACCCCGGGGGGGGGAAACAGCAACAGTAGGAGGAAGATAGATGAAAAATACAGATATATAGCCTACTGTTTTTGTATCATTTTAGAATTTTGGAAAAGACTTAAAGTGACTTAAATGTTGAGTTCTCAATCAAGCCCCTTTCAGGTTGGTTTATGTCACTACCAATGTCTCTGTCACTACTGCAATAGCATGGAGAGAGGAAGAGCGAAAGGAGAAGAGGATTGAGAGAGAGAGGGAACATCTGATAGAAGCAATTTGATAGTCAGATCCAGAAAAAAAGATAACATAGGCTACTTGTTTGCATAATTTCAGCTTTTAGAAAATAAGAATATAATATACAGAATATGAGAAAATGTTTTAGGGTGATGTTGACAGCATCAGCTTTTTAAGTATCCTATTCTGTGAAGTCCTAAGATTCAAATATGACTTTCCTTAAACAAATTCTTATATATGTTTTGTAAACTAACTGTTACATTAGTCCAGTGGTTCCCAACTGAGTCCCCTTCAGGGTCCAGGGGCCAGGGGATAAATCTGAGGGGTCCTGAGTTAATTAATGGGAGAGGAAAGAAGAAGAAAAACAGTTCAGACACAAAAATGTATATTCATTCTTTGGACTTTTGCTTTTTTGTGTAAAATATTGGATAATTCAACCTCTCTTGGGCATCGGACAGTTATTGAAAAGAAAACGTGAGAAGTTTAGAGAGGAAACGTGTCATTGATGGAACTCCTAACAAGAGAGATCTGAAACATGACCAGGAGCACCAAATGTCAAACTGAAAATATCTTTAATTGTGTAATAATATGTTGGTGGTGTTGTCTATGTTAATATAAGGCATATTGACACAACCCTGCAGGGTGAGAGGGACCTTTTTAGAGGAAACTTGGTGGATGGTCTAAAGTTTCTCCTTTCCTCTTTGCTCCTTTTCCTCCACTCTTCTTGCCCTCCTCCCATCATGCATCTCTGTGCCCGGTGGCACCACCAGCAGTGGGTCATGAGAGCACGGTTCCAGAGGAGGGGCAGTGGCCAGTAAGTGTGGGGACTAGCTGCGCCTAACGAGGTGATTAAAACGATAAGGGGAAGCACGGATGACTTGCCGTGGCCTGCAGCCACCGCCATGCTTATTGCCACACACACACACACACACACACACACACACACACACACACACACACACACACACACACACACACACACACACACACACACACACACACACACACACACACACACACACACACACACACACACACACACACACACACACACAGTGCGGGAGAGAAGAACTACAACAGTGCCAGGACCCTATCAGTGAGAAATCAGCATGTGTGTGTCTGACAGAAAGAGAGAGAGAGAGAGAGAGAGAGAGAGAGAGAGAGAGAGGAGGAGAGAGAGAGAATGTGTGTACGTGCAATTGTGTGAGATGACGGACAGCTCGCCTTGGGCTCCGGCCGGGTCTGTGTAGTGTGTGTGACACAGAGAGACTCACAGCGGGGTGTATCGGAGACATGTCAGGACCAGGAGACAGAGGCCTCCTGACAGCTGGAGCTTGCACACGCGCATGCACGCACGCGCACACACACACACACACACACACACACACACACACACACACACACACACACACACACACACACACACACACACACACACGGCCCACCACCCTAATTGCTCCACAGACGGAGAAGTGGAGAAAGTCTATGCTTGGTGGTCTGCGTCGCCGGGGCCCCTCCTCAGTCTGCAAGGCCCTCGGCCAAAGACATGAAGGACCCCTCCAAGGCTGTTTTGTTTGTGCCTGCTGCAATTACATCCCACAGCTGATGTACTGACCGTGGAGACAGGGAGGCAAACTGCAGGGTGTAGTCACCAGAGAATGGCCATATCAGTCGGAGGGATGAGACTTGGGGAAGTCATGACGTTGCTGGTAAAAGGCATTTTGTTAATGTGCACTGAATCTCCCATTAGATCATCTTACCTCACAATTACAATCAGATGTAATACTGAACATCCAGAAACTTCACGGCAAGATCATGTCTGCAGTAGTGACTGATTCCACAGTTAATCCTTTTTGCAAAGCTGGTTCTGCTTTAACAAGACATGTTATTGCATTAGGAACATTTCAACCCCCAAAAGAAATCATAATAATTCAAAAACAAAAATATCCACTTTAAAGGGGATGTCAGTGTTGAGTTTAGGCTTGTTGTGCTGCCCAAAAGTGGCCAAAAAGACCTTTTTTCATGCATGCAGCAAGACAGGCAACATCTGCAAGTCTACCCTCCTTTGAATTAAGAAGAGATGAGTACTTCTAGACAAAATAAGGCTCACAGACAGCTCTGTATGCATCTATGCAATAAAATATGTAAGATTATATAATGTTGGCAAAACCTCTATAACACCAGAGCATCTACATATTTATGGGATTTGTTCTTCCACATTTATTTTAGAGTAACATATTCCTTTAAAAAGATTGATATTAGGGAAAACTTAATTGTCCATTGCCAAGAAGATGGACACTTGTTTTTTACATGACAAACACACAGTACACACAGTATACTGATTTATGACAGACGGTCCTTTTCACACAACTCAGACCATTACTATTGCAATAAAGGAATATTTCAAACCTCTAAGGTTCTTTGAAAACCAAACTTACTTGCAAGCTATTGAAATTATCAATACATTATTATTATTATTATTATTATTATTATTATTATTATTATTATTATTGTTTTTCCAATCAAAAAGCTGAATTTGTTCATTTTAGGGTGAAATATTCCTTTAAAAAGACCACCTCAGGAACAGGAGTTTAGTCTGGGTTGAAATGCCCTCTCGCTGTGCTTCCCATAATCATTCAGAACTGGCAGACACACAGGAAGCAGTACACTGATTTATGGTCATGATTATTCTTTGCAGGGCTTATATCACCGATCCAGCTGCGGCCTAATACTGCAGAGTTTCTGAGGAAATAAGATGCAAATTTGAAACCTGAGTTTTTGGAAAGGATCGCATTGTATCCCAGGCTAAGGCAAAAAAAATTTTTTAACTGCTTTAAAGACCATGAAAATACCTTTTTTTGTGTGTAGGTGGACATCATTTCAAAGAGGCTGTCATCAGTAAGTTGCAAAGTGACGAGACGTCTGTAATGGAGTTATTTCTCTAATCAGTCAGAGCTCAGTAGACCCCGCAGCTGTCAGAGCCGCTTGTTACAACAGAAAACACCTTGAACTCATGTGACATACTCCCACCTGTCACCTAACACACAGACACACAGACACACACACACACACACACACACACACTTTTGAACATTCAGGGAGCAGTGGGATGGAGCTGTGAAATGGGAAGGATTAGTCACTTTGTCAGGAGATGTATGAGGCTTCTCTCAGGTGGACCGCGAGCCACAGGGGGCATCCTGGAGAGGGAGAGGGGGACAGAGAAGAAAATTAGAGGCCGGAAAGAAAAAAATAGAGAGGAGCAGACATGGAGGAGAAAATGAAAGTGTGCAAAAATGAAGACTAAGTGGAAGAAAATGCAGTTTGCAAGACAGAAAAAAAGAAGATTGTAGAAGTTGTGGTGACTAAGCGTTTTGTATCAGAAACTCTTAATTTGACAGCGATGTAACTCTTCTCGCATTTGCATCACTTACATCACTCGGACACACACTCACGCACATGGGAACACTCTGGGCAGTGTGTGAACGCCAACTTGTCCATGTGTTGTGTTCAGTCTTTTCTTCCAGGGTAGTGAAATAGGCAGCGGCCTGGACCCTGGCTTTGTGTGTGTGTGTGTGTGTGTGGGGGGGGGGGGGGAGTTCAGGCCTGAACAGGAGGTGTGGGATCCAGAAAGCTGGGGGTCCCATGTGAGAATGTGGCCATCGTCAGCGCTGCAGTGGCAGGCCTCGGCACCATCTGTGCTCCCAGCAGGGCGCCCAGCGCGTTCTCCGCCACCCAGACACATATGGACACACAAAGGTGCTCACTTTCTCTCATGGATGTGCAGTCACGCGCACGCAGACACACACACACACACACACACACACACACGGGACTAAACAGTGAGATATAGGAGGAAGGATGATGAGTTTGATGATTGTGCAGCAAACAGGGTGATAGCGTCTTGTTGATGATGCTGACATAAGTGTGATGACTTCAGAGAGCAAGTAGAGGAGGCCTTATTAGTCAGCAAACAACCCAGCTGTTTCGCAATTCACACAAAAGTACATCTCTTATTCTCTCACCACACTGTAATATGTCAACATTTTATTCCCCTTTGAAAGAGATTTTAGTTGTAGCAACAAACCAAGCCAGTCTCTTGCTTCAGGAAAAGTGAGTGTGTTCTCATAACTGACAATCTTTAGCTGCTCCACAGCCTCCCATACCTCTTCTTCCTGCCCGCTGACCCTCGTGTCTTGGCCCCCAACCCTCCTCTGAAGCTGCACCTGCCTCATTTACTGTGTTGGTGAGCTCAGCCGCCCTACACCTCCATCTTCCTCATACCTAGCACCTCAGCCAGCTGCCCGCCCCCTACTCTCTCTCTCCCTCTGGCCCCACAGCCTCTCCCAAGTGGCCCCTGTCCCTCCATCCAGGGCCTCCAGCTGGCTGATGGGTTCATTAGGCCCACAGCTCTGCCAAGGAGCATGCCGCTGTTCAGGCCAAACTGGGAGGGCATCAGGGGGCCCCTGGTGGTCATTGGGCACAGGCCATGGTCATTGGAGGTGGGACAGAAAAGTCCCAGAATGTCCCACATGTCGATTTTCAGGCTCCGTGTCCATTCTTGGAGCCGGAGACTGTTATTTTGTACATTAGCAATCTGGTTTGGGGCTTGTTTCTCCCTGAAACTTTAGCGGGAAGAGCGCGAGGCGTTGTGGTTTGAAGGGGTCCACATAAACAATGAGGGAAACAGATTTCTAATAATCCCCACAGGTCGCAGTGACATCTGGCCCAACACTTGAGCGTTGGCTCAATTAATTCGGAAAACACAAAACAAAAAGCGCCGGGGGCAAAGATCTGGGGGGACTTAACAGGCCGCTCTGTATGTGTGTGTGCGTATTGATTGTGGCATTTGATGAAGTCAACTGTGGTGCATGTGTGTGTGTGTGTGTGTGTGTGTGTGTGTGTGTGTGTGTGTGTGTGTGTGTGTGTGTGTGTGTGTGTGAATTTTGTTCAAATTAGCGAGTTTTACAGCTGCTTTACTGAAACAGCTAATCATGTTCCTCTTTTTAAGCACAAATCTTGTGAAATAAGAACAAAGTGTAAAATGTGAACTTTTCCTCCCTGAATCTCTGTCTAATACACACCTACAGTACTTTACCTGCAGCTTTACCACAATTTTTCGTTCCCACCACTCTCACCTTTTCCCTCCTCTGTCTCCTTCTTCTTGGCGATGGGTCAGCTGGGGTCGGGGCCTCCGTGGCTGGGCTCAGGTGTAGCCTCAGCTGGGCAAAAGGGAAGAGGAGGGGGAGAGAAGGGGGAGGAGAGGAGAGGAGAGGAGAGGAGAGGAGAGGAGAGGAGAGGAGAGGAGAGGAGAGGAGAGGAGAGGAGAGGGGACAATAAGGATTCTGTCCCACGGGCTACTCAAGAGGGAGTCCAGCAAAAAACAGGAAACAAACACGTGCATTCACGCAAGTAAAAAAAAAAAAAAAAAACACGACAACAGCTTTGTCCCTCACCCCTCTTTCTACACCTCCCCCATCTTCTCTCTTCCCCTCTTTCTCTCTCTCACTCTTTCTCTCCTGGGAGAGGCCTGGCCGGGCTTGGCCTGAACGCCATCTGCTGCATAATGTAACGGGATGGAACTCCAAATCCTTCATTTCCACTCACTGCTTGTCATCTGTGTGTATGTGTGTGTGTACGCGCGTGTGTGTGTGTCCACTAGTACAGTTGCATATGCACACACACACACACACACACACACACACATACACTGAAAGGGTGTGAATGTTCAAGCGCATGTGAGATCTCATTTTACGGATGTTGTGACATTAGCTCGCCCAGCGATGATGTTGAGTGATGGTTTGATGAAATAAAAGGTGACGCCAAATGTGTGTGTGTTTTTTTTTTTAAAAGGATTATTCCGCTGTTTTGAATATGCATGTCCGATGGTTTTCATAGCAGGAAAAAGAAGACAACTCGTTGCATCGCTGAGTTGTGTTTGCCTTTCCAAATCCATTTTTCATTGCAACAAAGTCTTTAAACATCTCCTGGGCTCCTGGGGAATCTTAAGAATGGCAACTTGCCAGAAATGTCACAAATTTGCTTTTTGTTTACAAGTTAACAAACAAAAGTGCACACACACACACACACACACACACACACACACACACACACACACACACACACACACACACACACACACACACACACAGAGTCGTGTTTAAGTGCCCCACCCCTCTCTGCAGCGCCGGTAACCCGGAGGTGCAAAGAGTTGTCCCTCCATGTCCCAGTGGGGCCACTGTGAATTGGGGGGCCATCTGTTTTCTGGTAATAAGCTTTCTCTTCATTCATCCTTTCTCTCTATCTTTCCCTCTTCCTCACTTCTTCTTCCTCTCTGTGTTTAATTCTGCTTTTGTTTTGAAAGGTTGTGCTGTCTTCCCCTCCGCACGCACACACACAAGACATGAAAAGACGCAGACAGACAGAGAGATCTGCTATGAGAGGCCGCATCGCTTCTGGATACAAACACTGAGTTTAGGGGAACAGAGACATGGTGAAATATCACAGTGTGAACCCTGAACCCTGACCAGCTATCCATGCCTGTTGACATAAAGTAAATGTGACACATCCCTCCTCACATAAACCCATACACCCCCTCCAGCTGTTGGCCAGGCACTGAAGTCTGTATTACATTTTATTTTCTTTGTTTCATTGGTATTATGCAGTGGCTCTGGCAGCATTTAGAAATAAACACTTGCACAGCATGTTTTTGTATTTGGTTGTATTTTCTGTATTTGTGTATTCTTTATTGGATTCTGTTTTTTCAGCCAGTTTTCTTAGGCCTATTTGGTTGTGTATTTCCCCTTTGCAGTTTTGTCCTAATACTAATGGGTTCTAAAATTGGCAAAGATGTTTTCTTCATTTGCTTTTGTTTAGTTGCAGTGCTCTGAGCTCTCAGGGCCACATTCATATATTTTTTTTGATCAAAATAAGCTGACAATAAATAAATGATCTATTTCATCAGTTTAATTATTTGTCTGCAAAGAACAAATGTATAGCACAGTATAATAATAATAATAATAATAATAATAATAATTAGAATTTTATTGAACTGACTTCACCATCTTGCCACAGCTCACAATAAGACAGGCTCAGAAAAGCGAACTCCACTCCCATCCTCCTCCTCTGCTGGAGCCATAACCTCACCGGCGAGTCAATGACGACTGCCTGATTGTTTAAGTTTTGGTTTGGAGAAACATTTGGTATTAGATGGCAGTGGATCGATCAGAATAGTTGCCATGGCTACGCTGTGATGTGATGGGGAGAGGCTGAAGGGGAAGGGAGCAGAGGAGGAGAGGAAAGTGGATATAAGTTCACACCCACAACACACACACTCACACCCACAACACACACACACACACACACACACACACACACAAAAATACATAAACACAGAGCAGAAAGTGGCAATTGAGAGTGAATGGAGAGCTGTCCAAGGTCCAGCTTTAAAAGTGCACAGCTCCTTGGCTTTCATAATGTCCCCTGCACACTACACGGAGCAGGACAAAAACAGGTTTACAGCTGTGTGTCTGCTCCTGCATGGGTGCACCAATTCAAACCTAACACCACACAACACACATTTATGTTTCATTATGGGCCGTGCATGACAACATCGATATGTCATCTGATATTGTTCATTATCTCGGCTGTTGCATTATCCGATTTATGGCTTCCTATGGCAGGTTTCAATACAGCCCAGTGTTATATCATGATTATGAGCGGTCTGGGTGCTGGGATGCTGTCTGCATCTCATTGAGGCAGAATGAAGTGGATCAATATACCAGAGGGGGCTGAATCAGGGGGTCTGTGTGTGTGTGTGTGTGTGTGTGTGTGTGTGTGTGTGTGTAGACAGACAGCCTTGGGAGATCAGAGTGCACAACTGCTTGCGGCTTCAAACTGTCTCTCTTTCTGTCTCTCTCACACACACTGCTGTTTTTCACTGCATGCACAAGCACAGAGTGGACTGTTTTGATCGGAGCAAGATTTTGGTGTAGAAACCATATAATCACACAGTATATCAGCCTGTGACTGCTTCTTCCACCACCCCCCCCTCCCCCTTGTGTTGGTTACAAACTTCATGAAGCCATATTTCTTCTGTGACACAGCAGGCAGGCAGACAGGCAGGAGTCGGGCTCTCGCTTGCTCTCATTTAAGTGCAGATTTACAAGCTGTTTGCGACAGAAGCTTAGGTGCCTTTTCAGAATGCGTTCTGCCTAGTTGGGAGGAAGCTGCCATGTGAATACATCTGTTGTGTCATCTAAAGTGCAGCAAACAGGCTGTCTGGCTTTCTGTGTTATGAAATTGAAAAATCGGAGCCCTGTAATAGCTCAGGTGCACTGTTGGTTTGTTCAGAGGAAAGGGTTTGTTCTTGTTGAAGGGATATTTTTATTATATTCACACCTACACACACACACACACACACACACACACACACACACACACACACACACACACACACACACACACACACACACACACACACACACACACACACACACACACACACACACACCGCTGTTACCTTGCAATTACACTAATTTAATGCCCCATTCCCCTCTATTAATTCCGAATTCTGTCCACATTTTTAGTCTTGCTTTAAATGAAGGGGCTGCCACATGCATCACTCCAAACAAAAGGGAGGTTAGATTTATTCTTCATTTTAGGGCAGTGTGGGTGGGTGGGTGTTGGTGGAGGGTTGGGTGTGGAGGGGGGTTCATGCATGGGCATAACCTAGCCCCTAAAGGAAGGCCCCCGCTGCCAGCTGCCAGGCATAATTAAGCAGCCCTGCCGTGTCTATCACTGATTATGTTTGACCTGGCTAATAAGGCGAGTGTGTGCCACCTACGTGTGGCAGGAGAGCACCACAGCCTCCGTCACAGCCCCTATTGTCCTCTTTTAGACGAGGTTATTAGTTTGATGTATTGCTGATGACAAAAACGTGTGTGTTGCTGAAACATCAGTTGCGTTGAGGGTGCAGTGCTCGGCGTGTGATAGGATGGTGCAAAAACTGAGAGTAGTAGTCATATCTCCCATATGTCAACTTTTTCGGTAACTAATTAAAGTTGTAATCCATGATTTTTTGTGATATCAAACCCTGTTTGGACACTATTTAGGGTCAGCATTTTTCTGCAATAGCCATAAAATGTATTTGTATTCAGTAATCATCTCTCCGTAGTTTTAAGCCAATGCTGGATCCAGGTTGCTTACAAGCGATTAACAGAAATCGTGTTACTGCTAATACTAACCCAACATTTCCTACTTCTTTCAAAACTTCCGACTTCTTTATTAAAAAGGATATGAGTTTGATTGGCTGCACTGTAAACAGATATACCCTTTGCTCTTCTGTTGTATTTCTGACAAAGTAGCTGCTCAACGCCGGTTTGCTGTAGTATTAAACCGCACTTACAGCCAGTAACCACAGGTGTCGCCAAATCAACCAGGGCTGAATTCTTAAAGTAGCCATTATCGCTGTTATATTATATGTTTGCCATAACAAATTAAATCCTAATGTTAAAAATATATATATATATATATTAATGTTGTTGATGTTGATATTGATATTGTGAAAGGCACCTATTTTCAGCAACAAAAAACCCCACCTCTATTAAAAACCACAGCACATTACCTGCTCAGTGCTAAACAGCAGACAGACACAGTTAGCAGCTGGTGAACATAGCTGAGCATGTAGCAGCTAAAGAGCCAGGTATGGTTCTCAGGAGTTGGTAGAGACCAACAACAGAGCTAAACAGAGCAAATATGGGACCTGTGTTCGCCACAATTCCAAATGAAAGCTAATGTTTGTGTGTTTAACTGCTGGATGTGTAAATAAGCAACTGTTTCCCAATCCACTTAAAAAAATATTTGTCAATGTTGTGTTCACAATTTGCCCTATACTAGCCAAATAAATAAATAAAAAAGAATTACTGCAGGTTTAAGGATTAGATAACTTTAAAACATTAAAATTTAAACTTAAAATAGCATTGATATAAATATAAAGATACTGAAAGTTGATTGAAAAATCTGCAACAATTTGAGAATTGGTAAATTAAGTAATTTATTAAGCAAAAATATGTTTTATAGACCAGACAATTAATTATATTATAGCCTATACCATGAACATAATGCTTAGTTTGAGCCCTAGGCTTGATAATGCAATTAAGGAGTATCTGATTAGATTAAAAGCTGAAAGAAGATCACAAGGTCTATCAGTTGAAATGAAAACTTGAGAACAGTGCAAATATTTACGCCAAGAGACGTTTATTCTTACTGGTGAAAAGATCACAGTCTTCCCAAATGGCAATCCCAGGGAGCGATATCCTTTAGTATCTGCCTTCGCCTGCATTTACTGCAACATTGCAGCAATCAGTATAAATTAATAATAAGTGAATCAAAGTGCTTAATTTAACAGAGGCTATGAAAGATTAATACATGACATTATCCAAGCTGCTGTGCTGTAAGGGGAACCACCCATGCCTGAGGTAAACCAATCACATTTCTATGAATATGACATTAGACGCATTGATGTGATGTGTTACATCAATGTCAGCCAGAGTCTTGAGTACAGCAAGTCTGGATAGAATGTCCATTGAGTGTGACTGGTCTATTTCTGTCTCTTTTCCCTCCCTCCCTCCTCGCTGGGTCTAGAGGCGAGAGATCAGTTCAGGGTGGAGGAGAGCTGGTGTTTGGCCTGAGGGGCCCTTGGACACAGATTCTGTCATTGTCCACAGCTGCCACTCCGCCCCTCCCTCACTCCCTCACCCCCTCCACTCTGTGGCCATCCTCACCTTAAGGCCATCCCCTGCTACCCCGCCTCCCTAATGAAGAGTGACACGCGTCCGGAGGATCTGATCTAGTCTGAAACTGGGCTCTTGCCTCCTCTGTTTTGTCTCCTATTATTGACTGCGGTGGCTCACACTGAGTCGCGGTGATGAGAGCGCCATATACCCAAGAGGCATCGCTCCTAAATCGGAGGGGGAGCTCAAAGGGCAGATGCAATTGTACAGAATCATGAGGACCTAATTGTCTTTATTCATGAGCTGTGTGATTGATATTAGGGGAAAATGAGACACTCTAATTGTCCTCTTATATGAGGAATTTCTGACTGGACGTTGTGTGTGTGTGTGTGTGTGTGTGTGTGTGTGTGTGTGTGTGTGTGTGTGTGTGTGTGTGTGTGTGTGTGTGTGTGTGTGTGTGTGTGTGTGTGTGTGTGTGTGTGTGTGTGTGTTGTGTTGTTGTGTGTGGTGTGTGTGTGTGTGTGTGTATGCATCTGTGGGTGGGTGTGTGCACTACTGGGTGAGATATCAAACTGACAACTCCTAAAGGGCATCTATGCAGCGGTCTCCCGACATATCACTTGAAATTATTCATGTTGTCCTTTCTGACAGTTTCTTGCCTTTATTGCATCCAGAGAATCCAGAAACAACATTATCAGGAAGAAATGGATACACAACGTCTTAGATAAAAAAAAGAAGAAAAAAAAAAAGATGGCAAGCGAATGCTCTGCTTTCCTTATGGCCTGTGTGTACGTACAGCAGCATGGACAAGGACTTCTACGTGATGGTGATTTAGTTGCTTCAAAGATACAGCCTTCTGCTTTTGTTTTCACTTGAGTAGCTTGATGAAATCATCTTATTCCTCACTGTCTGACAGCATCGTATATATTCCAAAGCTTTATGATGTTTACGCAGAGTGAAATATTTACACCCAAGACTCCATGTTTTCTATGCCTGCACCCTTCCATTAAATTCTAGATGTATATTCAAATAGTTTTAAATAAAGTGCAATGGGTTTGCACAAATTCTGAGGGTACATAATGAGTTTATTAAGGGGTTAAAAAAACATTTTCATTAAGCTTTGTTCTTATAATTTGTCTATGCCTTTATTATTTGATGAAGTTTGAATTATCTACATATTTTTGTATATCGTCAATTAAGACCAAAAATACACAAGCCAGATATCTTGTGCCTCTGATCTATAGAGCTCCATTGTTGCTCAAAAACGATTAAAAATACATCAGTAAGCAACACTGTTGCACTGGGTGACATGTTCCTTCATTACCATGAACACACACACTGTAGTATGTTTTGACCCACTCCTACACACACCGTCCTGCTGCTCCAAATACTCACTAGAGCACCAAATGTGGACTAATCCACAAATGCATTTGCTCCTGTTTGTTTCTGTAACATTTTGCTAAGAACTACAGTGACCAGCAGAACCAATGGGCTTAGACCTGAGCGCCAGAGTAGGGAAGTTGTAAAGTATTGAGGGACGGCCTAAAGCTTTTACGTATGTCATGCTTGCCACATCTGTGTGGTGTGAGGGTCCACATAAAGGCATCTGACCATGTCCTTGAATGCCCTCACACACCCCAGTGCAGATGCCCACACGCCACCCAAAATTGCACCACGTGCATTCTTCACACTATAAGCAGGCCGACAATGTGCTCTATTTCCCATCCTTTGTTGTTGTTCAGCTAAATATAAGGAGCTGTTCTTCTTGCTGTTGTGAGGTCGCCATCTTGGTTTCTTGTATGAGTGTGTGGAACAGCCAATCGTTGTTGCCCACGGCTTAAAAAGGTGGACGGAAAACGTATTGCTTGTGTTTTTGAATATCCGTACAATAACAAACTGGCTTCGTATCGAGACAAGACAAAATATATTCACTTTGGCAAAATATTAACATGCAGAATTAAGGACAAGGTTTGTTTCTGTTTCAGTCTCAGAAGTAGCAATCTACTGTTAGCAACATTAGCATCGCAGCTAGGGTGGGGCTGTTTGGTACAGCGCCACTGGGAGTTCCAGAGTGGTAAATATTTGTGTTCCCACTGTAATGTGAATACACGGTTATCCTAAACTTTGGCTGTAGGCTGAATCACCACTTTGTTTAAGTGGTTAGTTTATAAGTCACTAAACGGTTTAGGACCAATTTACCTTTCGAATCTGCTACTACACTATGAGCCGCAGAGATCTTTGAGATCATCAGGGAAAGGTCTGCTTGCCATCCCCAGAGTAAAAAACTAAAAATGGGGAAGCTGCGTTCAGCTTCTATAGTCCGTACATCTGGAACAAACTACCGCTAAACTGTAGGTCGGCACCTAATCTTAGCTCTTTTAAATCAAGGCTAAAGACCTTTCTTTTTAACACTGCCTTTTCTTAATTCATTTAAAAAAACGTTACCAATTTGTATGAATTTCTGACTGTGTCTTTATGTCTTGCGTAAAGCACTTTGAATTGCATTGCTGCTGAACTGTGCTATACAAATTAAATTGCCTTGCCTTGCCTTGCCTATGTGGTTATACAAAGGAAATGTACCTAAAAGCTGTGGTTTGGGTTATAGCTTTTGGGTTGATGCTCTAATGAAATTGTTGAGAGTTTCTCCACCAATCTTGTCTGTTCCCCAAGCTTACCTGGAAATCTCAGTGTAGGTCCAGTGTGAGCATGTCTGTCTATCTAGTGTATCTACCTAGCAACCTACCTACCTACCAACCTACAGTATGTGCTCTACATGAGGCATCCCGCTATAATTGGAATCCTTGAGGGAAAACACCTTGACTGGCTCAGGTAAGCGTAAACTAATGTGTTCATGTGTGTTTATGTGGGCCAACGTGCACACATACACAAATGAAGAGGAAAGCATGGTGTGTACGTTTATGCTTGTATGCGTGTGTGCAAGTGTGTGTCTGTGTGTGTGTGTGTGTGTGTGTGTATGTGCACCCACCAGTGTAATGTGATAAGCTCCAGCAAAGCACATACCTGATGCCATTAAATGCAATTTCCCCTGTGTGTCAGCTGAGCCATTTGTCAGCTGCTAACACTGCACGCTTTATTAAAAACCTCATCCGCTTCAATTAACTGCGCCCGCAAAGCAGTTTAACTCCACTCTAATCCTGTAAAGATGTTTAAACAGGCCTTGCGTACAGTAGGTACATCATTTCAAACCCTGTTGGTGAGTTTTTTTTAGGTTTTTTTAGCCCCTTTACTCAACACTTAAAGTTGGGGTTCAGCTCGGGAGGTAGAGGGTTTAGTGGGAGTGTGTGGATTTTCTTTTAAAAAGGCAGCTGAGAGTCTCCGTGGTCCGGCCTCTGCAATTTCATAAATTGTGGGGACACACACACACACACACACACACACACAGATGTTTGGCGGCACTTGGAAAAATTCTCCTCTCCTCCTCCTGGAAATATCTTTATTATATATTCACATTGTATCATTTGGAGTCTCTATATAGTAATTTCATTTATGTATTATATCTATGTATTATTACCATTTTCCCCCATTAAAGGGGCTCTTTTGGGGGACTTTTTCCTTATCTGAATCAAGGGTCTGAGGACAGACGGTGTCGTATGCTGTACAGATTTTAAAGCCCCGAGGCAAATTATGATTTGTGATACTGAGCTATATAAATAAAATTGACTGTACTTGAAAATTAAATGGAATTTCGAGCTTATTATTTTACAACGCTCTTATGAGACGCAGCTCCCGCACCGATGTGTATTCTTGTGAGCCAAAAAACAGCAACAATGAACTACACTACTTCCTGTGTTGGTACTTAACTTTGGCACTGGATGTAAATCATTAGGTGCAGAATTTTACAATATGGATGTTATTAGCTGATTAAGGGAATGAAAGGCAGTGTGCAGGCAGGTGAGGATAAGCTGAGGATGAATGAGTAAGAAGAGGTGAGGGCCACAGCTGTGAGGTGAGGGAATGTTAGTGTGAAAAATACAACGTTTTGGTCTCAGACCTTCATCAGGTAAATTTCATTCAATTTACCTGATGAAGGTCTGAGACCGAAACGTGTTTTTCTTCTAAATAAATTATTGCTTGCGTAATGGTCAGTGTGCAGGATTTTCTCTAAACTTATTGATCTGCTACTTTTGATCATATCCTACGCACCTGCCCGACAAAAGAGGTGTGCATAAAAGCTTTCCTACGTTGCAGGGTCTTAAATAACAAAAGGGCAACATAATGTCTTTTACAAGCGTTTTTTTTATTTATAATTAACAACCCTTACCTAATATTAACTTTATCCCCTCACCCCTTTTGAATTTTAATCCTAAACTCTTATTCTACACTCGCATCTCGAAGAAGAAAGGGGAAGAAAATGACCTCTGCTTTCAGAAAGTCTGGTCTAACACTGCTTCCCACAAGGAAACCACACATGCTCTTCCGCTTTCACACACACACACACACACACACACACACACACACACACACACACACACACACACACACAACACACACACACACAACACACACACGCCAGCAGGGAGGTGGCGGTTAGCATGGTGCTGTCACCAGGGGATCCTGGGTGGGGTTTGCAGGAAAGGGAGAGGTGTAAATTGGGTGATCGCTGGGTGCAAAGCCTTGTGAGTGATAGCTTGGTCCTCTTCCTCTTGATGCTTTGTCACTCACTCACACACAGAGATTCAGGTGGTGTAAAGTGAAGATGCAGAGGGGGAGAAGTAGTCAGGCTCTCATTTCTGTCCTACACTGTTTGTATCAGGACTGTGAGCTCCAATGTGCCTTTCACAACTACTCCTCCTTTCACCCCTGTGCCTACTATCCTTGTTTTTCAATGCACTATAACACTTTAGGCCTTGATTTCAGAGCGGAAAGACAAGGTGCGAGGCACAGTGAGGGTGTAGAAGTCCAGGAGAAAGATGGGACTTGGGATTTTGACGGTGTTGACCACAGGTAAACAGGTTTACCCCATAATTTCATATCTATCAACTTGACGTTGATGAAATTTGAAAGAGTAATCAGGGAAACGAAAGCTAAAGTCGAGCAGGTGCGACTTGCCTTTGATCATAACGGAGACCAATTGCAATTAGACCCAAAATGGCTTGACGGAGGTATCAGGGGGCTGCTTGCAGATTATGTATTTTTAATTGGAGTTGTTAGCATCTGTGATGGATGCCCATTTTACTCACACCAGTCTCTGATGGCATACGTCATGTTTGCTAGCTGTGAATTACCTCGGCGTGTATGCTGTCCATTAACTGCATCAGGAGGCGCACATTGCCCACCATGTCGCCCACTATCTTAACTGGTGTATGCTGAGCTTCTGGGAGTGGAACTTGTCACTGAGGTTTCTCATCTTCCTCAGCCCAATTCTATTCCTGCACACATTCAGCACAATCAGTGATATCCAAGGTCATTCTTCTCCTTTTCCATTTCCTGCTTTTCATTCTTGCGCAATAAGTGACACAGATTCCATATGGATACAGAAAACATCACAGTAAATATGAACTCTTTTTTTTTTTTCAATATACTAAAATGAGTGTCCACAGATCTTTATATATATTTTTTTAAAGATTTGTTTTTTTGGCATTTAGGCCTTTATTATGACAGCTTACACATGAAAGGGAAGGAAGAGGGGAATGAAGGAAAGTGCCACAGCTCAGAATCTAACCC
Source organism: Perca fluviatilis (assembly GCF_010015445.1). Classification (NCBI taxonomy): domain Eukaryota; kingdom Metazoa; phylum Chordata; class Actinopteri; order Perciformes; family Percidae; genus Perca; species Perca fluviatilis. The sequence goes on along the minus strand of NC_053135.1, from coordinate 5,476,966 downwards.
GCGACCTCTGCGCCAAGGACTAAGCCTCTATATGTGGGCGCTCGCTCTACCATCCAGGCACCACACAAATCATTTTTACAAATTTAATAATAATGTTTACAGCTAGCGGCTCTGTGAGGCTGTACTGTTGTGAGCTAAATGCTAATGTCGGCATGCCAACACGCTCCCAATGACAAGTCTGACATGCAGATGCTAATCAGGTATAAAGTTTAGTGTGTTAGCATGCTAACATTTGCTAATCAGAGCTAAACACAAAGTACAGCTGAGACTGATGGAAACGTTTTGTGGGTATTTGATCATAAACAAAAGTAATGCACACATTTAAATTGACCCTGATGATAGCACTAGAAGAAAAGTTAAGGGATTAACAAAGTTGTTAGAATTAATCCTGACGGGGACATGGATGTCTGTATCAAATTTTACGGCAATCTATTCAATAGTAGTTATGTTTCAGTCTGGACCAAAGTGGTGGACCGACCAACTTGCAGACATTGCCAACCTTAGAGTCATCCTGTTTGTGTGGCTAGAATACGTTACACCATTTACACACTGTACAGGACTCAACTGCCATTCTCTCAAGCACAATAATTAAATGGCATGACTGCATCACATCTATTTTAGCCTTTTTATTATGGCTCCCAGTCTGTTTTAGGATTGATTTTAAGATGGTATTGATTACCTTTAAGCATTTTGGCTCCTTGCTATTTTTCACCCTGGTGCCTTGTGTCTGTATGTCTGTCTGCATGGACTGGGCTAAAAAGATTACTGTAAAACTAAGATTTGACAAGCGCCTTTGCCGCCAGCGCCCCAAAGCTCTACAATGACCTGCCGGAGGAACTGAAGCTCTCAGAGTCATTAACATCTTTTTAATCTCTTCTTTGAACATAACTTTTAGTGTGAAAACATGATGTCTTACAGAAATCCCTTCTTCTTTTGCAAGCTACAATCCTAGGCTAACTCCCAGTGGTTCCTCTTCTTCTAAAAAAGGCACACAGTACATGCACATGCATAATAGTGGCGATGCATCAAGTGCTGCACGAGGGGTCCTGATGCAGTATTAGGTTAGATGATAACACTGTGGTCTAGAAACCTTTCATATAGCTACACATAGTCATTTAATCCACTGTTGACATTGTTGTAGCGGTTTTAAACACTCAGAGACTCAAAATGGCAGCTGCATTCTCGGTCAACAGTATTTGAGATTCAGTCTTTTGAAAATCATCCCAAGAAAATATTCTCATTAAAGCACAATTTATTACAGTTTACGCAGCATAAGTATTCCATATTTACAAAGACTAAAGGCTGTGTTTGTCAGTGTGTGTGTGTGTGTGTGTGTGTGTGTGTGTGTGTGTTTGTGTGTGTGGCCCCCAACTCGACCATGTGCTAACCCCACACAGCTGCAGTGTCCCCTTGAGGGTTTGTCGCACAGGCAACAGAGGAAGGGCGGAGGGGGGATGGACTGAACACTCATTTCCATGCCACACTGTTCTGGCAAAGACATTGTACACCGCTGTGGATGTGCGTCTCTTGTGCCATTGCTCAATCTTTTTAGGCCTGTCAGTTAGGGTTTTCATCAGACAATTCTCTGGGCGCAAAGGGTCGGAAAGCTGACTGTGTACTTCAGTGTGGCAAATTTGTTCTGTTTGTATTAATGCATGTATACAGGAGATATATAGAGATACTCTTCAAAGAGCATTAAGAACAGCACAATATTTTCTTTATGCCACATCTCAAATATGAATACAAATTAAGTCCAAGTGTCTTTACTTATGCCTTAGCTGAATGAAAAAGGTCTGTTGTTATGGGATTTGTCAGTCAACAGCTTCATAAAACTACACACCTCTGTTTTCAGCCTACTTCTTTCAGAAATAAAGCAGCTCAGAGTCCAGCCTGAAAACAGTAATGGAGAAACCAAGGAGTCTCAGGTTCCTCAAATATCCCTGTCAATCAAATGCCGTTTCCTCTGAGTGCGTTTTCTATCTGTCAAGGGTCATAGAGAGTGAGGATGAGACCCATTCCCTCCCTCCTTCCCCCCGCTCCTCCATCCCCATCCCTCCCTCCTCTTCCCGCTCCTTAGAGGTATAGCTCTACCTTGTGCATCACGTCTGGGCATGACCTGTTGCTAGGTAACCCTGGGTCACAGCTGCACACTATGGCAGACCCTTTTTTTTATTTATCAGTGAGTTATGTGGGAGACGGGGCTGTAATTTATTAGTTTGATATTGGGCAGGCAGCGCAAGTTTGGCATTGTAAAAAGAAGAGACGGCCTATAGCTCATCAAAATGCTTATTCTGATCCCGGGCCTCGGTCCGCTGAAGAGATTCACAACAGAAGGGATCGCAACATTATAAATTCATCCGCTTTTTACTAAGAAAATCAAGCATCTCCAACAACAAAGCCAATGGTAATGCACTTTCCATGCTGGTAATTGAACAGATGTGGTCAGAGCTTAGAGGACCGAAAAAAAGGAATTCATCTCAGTACAGTATGTGACTGATTCATGTCCAAGGATGAAGTGGCTGCAGACAAATAGTGTTATCAAACCTGTTTGTTGTCATGACAGAGTTAAACCATATCTTAAAATAAAGGATTTTCAAAGAAATAAAATGCTAAATTAACAGCAAAATATGACAAATGTCTGGTGTGTTTATCAATTGGAATATAGTTACAAATTATTATATTTTTTTTTTTTTAAGGAAGCATGCTCATTAACTTTCTTGTAGAGAGTTAGATGAGCAGACTGATACCACTCTCATGTTTCTCTATTAAATAGGAAGTTACAGCCAGAAGATAATTAGCTTAGCTTAGCATAAAGCTAGGTTAGCTCAGTTATAAGATAACAAAATCAGTCTACCAACTAATTAGCATGTTATGGTGACTCCAGGAAGTCCCTGCTTACAGCAAAGAAATAGTCAGGCACACAACCCCCAGTAAAACCACAACTTGTTATTGTTATACTTTTTGTACAGATTAAACAACAAGCATTTACATTTGCATTTCTGAACTTTTGAGGTGCTGGTAGGCACATTTTTTGCTACCTTCAGACAGAGACAGGGTAGTCGTTTCCCCCTATTTCCATGCTAAGTTATGCTAACCGGCTGCTAGTGGTATTATTTACCAGACAGATATGAGAGTTATATCAGTCTTAAAATATAAAAATGTTGCAAGCTGGCGCTCAGAAAAAAACAAACTGTGGACACAGGCCCTTAGGCCTACCGGTCATTTTTTAGTACTATTAGCAAATGTTAGCATGCTAACATGCTAAACTGAGATGCGTACATTGTAAACATTATACCTGCTGAACATATTAACATTATCAATGTAAGGAGGTTAGCCCAAAGCACAGCTGTAGCCTGCCTAAGGTAACATGGCTGTAGACTCTTAGTCTTGTTCTTACATTTTTGTAAGACTTTTGTATACATATCAAAATTATATGGACATTTCTACAATAGCCTATCAGAAGTTATTTTAGTCATGTTCTTTTTCAAAATCAAGTGTAGAAGATCTGCATTTGTAGTTTGACATTGTTGGCACATAGGTGAGATGTTATTGTAATGTATCTATGTAACGTGGAAGATGTATAAGCCTAGAAGGCCTATGTTGTGTACAGTTTATTGAATTGTGGAAATTACAGGGTTTGTGCTTGATCTAATGTTATTCCCATCTGCATCATCATAGGAGTAACGTAAATCCAGCTGCATTAGGTTTTATAAAGGTTTTTTAAAAATAACAGGGCAGTTATTGATGAAATCATAGAATATGGAGGATGTTAGGCATTTGATAGACTTAGTTAGTTGTTTCATCAGAGGAGATTTCCCAGGAATTTCTGGAAATGTTTCCACAGCATCTATCTATTTTAAAAGATTTATTGTTGGCAGACTGTACAATAAGATTGTTTTCGAAATGCCAAAAAAAAAAAAAAACTGCTCTTATCTTTTCTTGGAAGAAATTTGTAGATACTAACCAATTTATTATTATATCAGTTATTCCAAAGTAGTCTCACATTATGCATAGTGTCACTTTATCACAAAACCCTAAAATTAGGTTGGCAAATGTTAGGACAGACTGCTACCATCTGAAAGTTTTACAGTTTTTGCAACACTTCAGTGTGATATTAATTTGTGATGCATCTGCTGCTGTGGACTCAGCCACAAATCTTTCTCCTTGCTCTGATGAAAGCGCACCATTGCATCTCACCCAAAACACTTTTGTTAGATTCCTCTCCCTAATGTGCATGTGATGAATATTTGTCAGATGCTTCCTTAAGGCCATTTCTGATCAAAACAAATGCACCTGCACTTTTTTTTTTTCCTTCTTGCAACTGCAACTCCCCGAGGACGGGTAAAAATTGACTCCCTGGCTTCCTCCACCAGGCAATTACGTGCCATCTGTTCCCATCTTGGTTGTTCCAGCTCGTTTTGTTTCTGCGATTGTTCATCTAATATCATAGGCCTGAAAGTGTTAGTGAGAAAGGGGGAGCGGAGGGGGGGACACAAAAATGAGGAGTGGCATGAAGAGGAATTAATCAAATCTAACAGCAGAACCAGATCTTTCCCTCTGAAAGGATAGATGGTCCCACTAGAATGAGGACCATTACCATATTCATCACCTAATATTGCCTGCTGTATGCAAAGTGGGAGAGAAGAGTGCAATATAACTTTCTTGACCATCTTTCTAATTCCATCTGTGAAAGCTTGCAGACTGCTTTTTTAATTGTTTGTTTGCAACAAGTCAATTTAGTACCTGCTTTGCTGTGATGCTGCCATTTGTTTGGGAGTGGTAATAATAACCCATTAACTTCCCTGTCATATATCGCACTGATATTTATATATATGTGGTTGTTATGCTGCCATGCTGAATCACATTATTGTTTTGTTACAGTAACTATTGGGCTCATTACTCTCTGCCACACACACACACGCATATGTTGGAAGCAGCGTGTAGATTTAATTGCAGTGATGTTGCAGAGGAGGAGAGCAGCTGGATTGGAGAGTTTTAACAGTGATATCAATAACAGAGCGCCACCTTAGGCCGATATAATTTTCCATCTCTCCTGACAGAGCGAAAGATAGAAATAATCAGTCACAACACCACCCCAGCAGCCTGTAGGACCTTATGTGACATCCAGCAACAGTGATGGCTCTGGACCCATCTGTGTCCAGGGGGCAACGCTCAGTGTGTGTGTGTGTGTGTGTGTGTGTGTGTGTGTGTTTTGTGAGGATAATTGGTGAGAAGATGTTGGATCTTATAAGTAGAGAAAAACCTTTAACACTGCTTAAAGGCTCATACAGTAGATTGATCAGTGGCCTTCATACGTTTCATATGAGTTATAAATAACAAGTTGAGGTATATTTCTGTGCCATCTAAAAAAATGTTCAGTGCTTGCTTTGTAAAACCAACATTTTTACTCAACACTTCTAAAAGTTAGATATTAAACAAACTTAAATACCTTGTCTTGTTTTGTGTGATACGATGTATTCTAAAAAAAAATGAAAAGCAGTCTGATAACAGAAGATAAATCAAGAAATGTTCTTCTTTTCCAAAGCTTCCACCCTGCACATATATTGCATGAAATCAGACAAGCAGGTACAGTAAATATGTGTGATTCTCTTGTTGGGACCAAACCTAAACAAAACTGTTCCGACTGTCCCGTGCAGACCTACAACAGACTGCAGATATAATACAGCTGAGAGGACAACACCTACAGAACAGGAAAGTCAGCCATCGGCAAAATGTTATGCAATGGGAAATTAACTAGTTTAAGTAGCCTAACTTTTATATGACAATACTTAAATTTAAGAAATGTCCCCATTAATTTACATTTTTCTAAATAGAGAACTTAGTCTTATCACTCAATACCTCTGCCTTTGTGCAGATAGACGACTACACTATATGACTGGGCTCCATGAAGCCTTAGTGTAGAGGAAATTAGTTAGATTTCATTGTTATAGCTAAGTACTTATTTATTTAATGTAACATATAATCTCATGTGATGCACAATGCATTGACTGTTGCTAGCTTTCTGAAGCTTTGCATTTGCTGACATCTAGTGGTTAACATGTGAAATGCAAAAATGCAATGTAATTAATTAGTTGAATTACTGTATACTACCATATGTGTCAATAAAGTGTCTGCCTCACAGATGTAGTCAATACATTAATGTTCATTCATTGTAAAGTTGATGGTGTATGATTTTGACTTATGTGGCTTAAGACTGTAAATCCATTGTTCATTTAACACAAACATTTTGGCAGAATTTTCAGAGGTTAATACCTTTCCAAAACATAATTTTAGTAGGTAATATGTAGTCTTTGAACATGTCATTTTATCTAGTGCCACTTTTTATTCCAATTTTTGGATGGAATTAATTTTTTTGTGCAGCCCTAAAATGAACAACCTTAGCCTGCTTTCAGATCAAGTCCACATCAGAAAAATATCACCAGACTTAATATTTCAAATAAATTCCTCTTACATTATCTATTTAAATCTATGATGCGTAGTTTCTGTCGCCCCCATGAGGAATTCTAAGTAATGACAACAACAGTGTCAGCGTATCCACATGACGCAAGCCTTCGCAAATCGCGCACCACCCCCGCCCCTGCTCCCCGCAGTTGCCAGTAGCGTTTAACCCGTCAAATCAAGGTGGACATGGAGGATAAAAAAAAAAACATGGACTCCTCAGAAGAGGTAATTATCTTGTAATTGTTATGGCCTCTTCGTCTCCAAAGCTGAACGCTGCGGTTGTCCTTTCTCAGCGGCGACGTAAAACGTCATCACTCGAGCTGCTGCGTTCAAATGTCGCCGGACTACACCGTTTTGTAAACATAGCTGTACTGAGAAATACAGAGAGTTTTGTGGAGCTGATAGGCTTAAATAGCTTTGTATCAACTAACTTGGCAATAGCTTGAATGTAATGGACATTTATTAATACCAAATAGTTGTGCACTATAGCTTTAAGTCTTCTGTTTTCTGAATAATTCTCTCAAGACTGAATATCAAAATAGTAAGCCTGCTATCACTCCCAAAATCCATTCTCATGTTTGCACTAGACAATAACAAAATATACATTACGCATTATTACTTTTCTGATGTTAAAGTTTGTTTACATCTATATATTCAATTCATTTGTGCAAGTGGTCAGTTGATTAATACCCCAGTTGACAAATACTCCTGTGCAGAATGCAATGAAAAGAGGGATGGAAAAGGGATGAGATGGGGGAGTGACAGAGAGAGGTGGAGGGAGGCGGAACTGGAGGCTGCAGGACAGAGCAGAGAGAGCAGTGGAGAAAGAAGCACACACCTGGAGTCCAGGTAAGACATCTTTATGTTTGTTTGCTTTCTTTTTGTATATGCACTGGGGGAATCTTATATTCTTACATTAGGCAGCTTAAAATCTGTACTAAAACTTCATTACACACTCAAATTGACTTTCAGAATAAAAAAAGTATTTTGTCTGGGGTAGTTTGCTGCCTAGAGATGCATCTGTTTTAACTGACTAAAGAATGTTTAATTTAAATTTCAAAGAGTCCTTCACCTGTGAGCTTTACGCTCTGTTACTTTTGGTGAATGGCTCTGTTGTTTAGTTTAGATACGCTGGAATGCTCCTTAACATCCTGCATAATCCTCTCAATTATGAATGGTATCATTTATTCTATAGTCTCTCAGCACCTCAGCGAAGGCCGTCCGGTAACTTAGCAACTAGTGCCTCTCATTCAACATTAAAGGGGGGTAACATGAGACCCAGTGGCCACACTCCAGGAGAGTGCCAGGGATTTGTTACTGACACATAACCTACATTTTACCTCATTCCAACATACTGATTGATGATGAAGTTTGGACATTGAGATTGTATTCAAGATTAAGTTTTCCAAAAACTGTAAAAACAAGGAGTATTGTTAAATTTGTTCTGTATGTGATGCATCACTCTGTTCTTCCCTCAATAAAAATATATAATAAATAAAAAGATTAAGTTTTCCGGGATTTCTTCTTAAGTTCTTAATTTAAAAGTAAAATTGCAACCTTCGTGAGCAGCATTCAACTCATTTCCCTCACAGATAACATCTTAACCATCATTTTTAAACTTGGGAAACAGATTGTATCCATTGACACTCTTAGGTCACATGTTTCCAGGGGGACTTTATTGTGAACATGCAGCGGTAAACTGACACCTAACCCTTTCATCCTTTTAAAAGCCTTGATTGTTTTGCTTCAGGGGGGTAAAAGGCTCTTTAACTTAGTCTACACTGTTAATATATACACACTGGTACCCACAATCGACAACTCAGAATATGATCCATTTTGCATGGTCATAAAGAGAAAAAAAAGAAAGAACTGACCCCTCTCCTGGCAGTGTCTCACATACCTTGTGTTGGTGGTGAGAGACAGAGTTCACTTTCAATGCTTTCAGCAGATAAGCGCTGCCGTTTTCCCCAAAAGTAACAATGAGGGTCTGTGCTACATTCGGAAGCAACTACTCAAGACTGTTGAGGTTTCACGATGAGTGACATTAAGAGAAGTGACTTACACTCATAAACCCCTCTACGTCACAATGACCATTCAATGAATATATAATGTCGGAAATAGCTATCAATACTGATGAAATGATAACATTTCAGATGAGGTACAGCATGACTCTGCTAATTCAAGGCATATGTTTGCTCAATAGACATTAGACAATAGACATTTATTGTTGTAGTGATCAGTGGCTGCCAACAGTGTTGAATATAATGCTGACCTCAGGGAAACAGGACAGTGGTTACCTGAGAGCCCTTAAGTGTCTTGAGAGAAATCGAATAGTGTGAGGGATAGATACAGTTGCAACGAAAGGGAACCTGTGTCCCAGCTTTAAAAACAGAAATGGTCATATGTCCCCACAGGGTTTATGTGATGCACCTGAGTAAACAGGTAGGTGAAATAGATTTCAGGGAGGACGGAAGAGTTAATTTACCAAACATGACAGGATATACGGTGTAGATATAGTGCAGTGTCACTTGTTGAATTTGAAATACTTAAGTTTTTCTTGTAGTTCTTTAAAAGCACCAATATGTTATACTTAATGCTTTGTTGTGGGTTTTGACTGTAACAAATTTGTCCTTTGCATTTTCTCTTTGTCTTGACAGAAACAAAGCGTAGTGAAAAAAGGGAAACCCCATTTATTAACAAGGAGGATTTTTCAAATCTATCATTCATAATGTTAACGCGGTCACATTCAGAGAAAAGAGCCCTTCTTGGGTTCTCAGCCCTGCTGACACACAGCACTCCAAAACAGAGAGATGTGACCTCCCCACCTTCCCCACCCTTCACCCCACGGGAGTCCATCTTTAAACCCATATCTCTTACTTCACCACCTCCCTGGGTGACTCAGGCCCTTTCCAACCTAGAACAAGGAGAGCAAGAATTGCAAAGCCTCATGGAGCGACAGCAGGCCGAAGCCGAGGAGGTGAACCGCGAGTTGGACAATGCTGCAATTGAAGCTCAGAGAGAGGAGCGTCGCCTTCTTGAGAAGGTTGAGCAGGACCACAGAGAAGCCCAGCGACACCTTAGTCAAGTAAAGAGAGAGAATGCAGCAGCGGTGCGAGTTGTGCAGTCACTTGTTGATCAGCAACTTAGAAAAATTAGACAACTGACGGAGCAGATACAAAGATGGGGCAGTAGCGCTGGTGGATCCAACAAAAATCAGCTCCAAAGAGGAGTGGCAGAGGTCACTCAACCTTGGGAGATCTCTCTAACAATGAAAAGAGTCAGTTTCTTACCAAGCCCTGGGTCCAAGACCTTTAACTTAGGGGAAGTTGATGTTCGAGAGCAAAGTATGACCTACCCAATTGGTGTCTGTGGTTTCCAAGGACAAAAGTGTGCCTTGCACTCAGGGGATACAGCATTTTCAAACATTGCCCCTCTTGAAATTCGAAAGGAACCACAACTAAACAGAGCTGGGCAAATGTTCAGTCCAGAGGAGAGCAATAAGGCAAACAGTGGGAACATGCGTGTTGTCCGTAAACTACGTCTGTCAAGCTCTACAGAGAATGAGGACGATCCCAAATCACCCACCTTAAACACCCCCATAACAAGGCATCGTGGTGTATCGGAGTCATCCCAAGATGAGGAAGTAGAGTCTCTGTGTTCAGACACACAGGGGCAAGACCTTTTTCTTGCTATCCCACCGGTCTCCAGTCAAGGAGAATCTGAAGGTGATGAATCTGATGGCAGACAAAATGGAACAAAGAAGCAATCCACACTAAAGGGTAAAAGGAAGCAAAAGGCCCTTTTCTTGGTATCATGTGAAGAACCATCCTGCCCACCTGAAGAAACTGATGCAAAAAGCAGTTATGCGGCAATAACTCCAAAGACTATGCGCAAAAGTTCACTCTCCAGGCACAGTCTTGTAGATCTTTCCACTAGACATCATCCACTTTTTCAACACACTCTACCCAAGAAAAAGACATCAAATGAATCTTCAATGGAAAGTGGAAGCCCTCCATCCCCAGTGGACAGTGAGGATTCCTGTTACACCTATACTGTGAATACTCCAGTCAATGGATCCCGATCCCTCAAGCAAGAGCCCTGCCGCTCAATGTCCACCACTGATCTCTCAGGTAAACTTTGCCCTTTGATCAACCAGGGTGAGCGTAGAGGAATCAGGAAGGTTAACCGAATGCGTCTTGCCTCTGAACCTTCAACTTTAAAAAAAGGCCAAAGCCATGGCACAGAATCTGACGTGAACACTGTAAGTTCTGGTGAACGGCAATCAAGATCTAAGACTCCTGTTACTCACAGTTTAAATTTAAACCGTGTGAGCAGATCTCTGTCCTTGTCAGCTATTGAAGGAGACAAATTACACCAAGGCAAGGAATCACATCAACACAACATAGACAAGAAAGATAGAGTTGTGTCAGCTCTGGGGGAATTGGAGGAAGAGTGTGGTTCATATGGGCTTGACTCAGCTTGTCTGGTTAAACAGTTTGGAAAACAAGGATCAGGTCGCACTGACTTTAACCTACCAAGCGGCGTCCATGCAACTGTCAAAGGGCAACTATTTGTGGTGGATTGTGGAAACGCCCGTATTCAGGTGACTGATCTCCAGAAGAATGTTGTACAGCAGGTGTCTCCTTCAGGATCAGAAAGGTCTTCCCGCATCTGCAACTACTTTGACGTGGCTGTGAACTCAAAGGGCCTCATTGCCCTGACCTGTGCTGCTGAACGAGCTGTGTTGGTGTTCAGCCGTCATGGACGCCTCCTGCAAACATTTGGAGGCACATTGATTGGTTCCACCAACGAAGAGCTTGATGCTCCCAGAGGGGTGACTGTTACCCGTCAAGATGAGTTCTTGGTCGCTGACATCAAGCGTGGCACCTTAACTTCCCTCAAGCTGGACCCCAAAACTGGGGCCAGATTGGAGCGCACAGTGGTGACTGGGTACCACAGACCCTACCAGGTGGCAGCCTGTCTCACTACTGGGCTAATAGCAGTATCGGAACGAGGTAATGAGACTGGACGTGTCCCATGCATCCGGGTCCTGGAGCCTGGCTGGAACACGATCCGAATCCTAGGGGTGTGCTCTGGCTTGGGGCCTGTTCTGACCTGCCCTTGGGGTCTCTGTATTGACAACGACGGGGATGTCCTGGTGGTAGACTGGGGAAAGCAGCACCACCGTGTTCTTTTCTACCCATCTAAAGGTGTTGGATGGCCTCTTGTGAATGACAGCCTAAGTAGCCCAAGGGGCCTCGCGCTGCTCCCTGATGGCCACATGGTCGTGTCAGACAGCATGAATCATTGCATCAAGATCTACCGCTACAAGTGAACCGCAGAGGATGGTAAAGACAGAGAGAGAAATCTGTAATAACAGGCAATATATATCATATATTTGGGAATTTATAATGCAAGTTTCTTTGAGTATAATTTACAGCATCTAACTTCTACCTGCTTTAATTTGACGAGACCATGTTTGATGAGATTTCAATTGGTGATGGTACTTTTTGCTTTTTTCCTCATGATAAATCAGTAGATGTAAGGCAATTGTAGCAGACTAGGAGGAACTTTTTTCGCCAAATATATTCAGCACAAACGATAGAAGTAGTGGATAAAAGTACTAATGCATGCTTTTAAATTACCCTTGAGTGTTATTTTTTGAATTACATTTTGTGAAAACCTTTTATTGATCAATAATCAAGAGAAATGAGAGGAGGTTTCGACATAAGCAATGGCCCGATGGCCTGGGGCCAGTAAAACAGCATGTCGGGCAAGTTGATTGGCCAGTTCGGGCCAGTCATATTGTTTGTGCCAATCAAAGTAACAAGTCAGTTCTTGGTAATTTGATACTTACGTTAGGTTAGAAATGGAGTTCCCTAACGTCAACATACGACCACCGGCACCCGCAACAAAGGGTCCACACGTGCTTTGGACCTTTAGTAGCGGCTGCAGCAACTCAAACCTGTCTTCTCCTCTTCATTGTGACAAACTAGCTATGTTGCTTAGTTTAGGAAAAATAACTTATACCAAAACCATATCATAAAAGTTATCCATGATTGCTCTCTTTTTAACCAAAATACACAATATTGATTAATGATGACAATAATTGACATGGGCAGTTTACAGAGTGAGTGAAGGCAGCAGTGTCATGGCCTTGACACAGTGAAACTATTGCCTCACTCTAGCCTTTCAACGTAAATGAAAACAAGCATTACTGTATAAAAACTATCAGTTATTAGAGTGCAAATCTAACTTAATTGACTGAACTCATTTGTAGAGGCAGAATATTTTTTTTGTTTTTTGTTTGGATGAATCATTACAATGTATATTTGATTAAAGTGTTTTCTTTCCCTCTTTTTTTGTGGGCCAGTACAAATATACAATGGACCATTAAAACCCTAATCTACTGGCCTGGGGGGGCCAGTGGGACATTTTTTTTATATTTGACACTGGAGAAAACTCAGCAGATGAAATACTGTAGTTGGCTTAAGCTTAAGACTGTCAATCTCTCTGACTAAAAACAATTAAACTTTGATTTAAATCAAATTTGCATGATTTTGGTTATTCCTGGGGCTATAGCCCAACCACACCGAACCTCAAAGACTAGTTACTGTAGCTTTTGGGTATTTCTCTGGTGACCATGTTTACCCAAATACCTCTGTATTTCCTGTAAAGTTTGTCACCAAACACAAAAGGAAACAAGGGGAGCGTCATGATCCTCTTTTGAAAAACATTCAACATGTTAAGCAAACTGATCAATAATTTCATTTGAAAGATTTCAAATGCCAAGTAAAGCTTCACCTTTTACGTAACTCTCCAAGTATCTTAAGCAATAAATCTCAAGCAATAAATCTGCTTTATTAAAGATAGATATTGTGCTTCAAGGCAGATATTGCTAGTATAGACCATAGCCTGTGCCACGCATAATACTGACTTTTTTTTAGAAAATAAAGATATCATGAAATGAGTAAATTGTAATGCTGATCGTAAATGATCATGCCAAAGCCATGTTTTGCAACAACCAAAACTCCACCACCCTGCGTATGCAAACATTCACACACATGCACACAGTTACCCAACTTGTCAACCCACACACACATTTCATTATAAAAGGCAGGTTCAGCTCCTGCACAGCTACAGCTCTCCTCCCCAGGTTCCACATCAGAGGACCTCATCAGGACTGCACACCATGGAGCTTTTCACCAAAACTCTGTTCCTGTGCTTAGCACTAGCCCTCACTAATGGAGCACCTGCGTGAGTATTAATGAACTCTTTATCTATCTTAAAATTAATTAACACACACAATTTGTCATTCAGGGATGTGCTAGTTCCAATCCTGATCTCATGATCCTTCACTGTTGACATCATGTGCATGTTTCAAGAGTTTTCCCAACCCTTAAAAGGAAAGAGCTCTGTGTGTGTCTCTATATATAGAGATTTTATAAACTAAAACAGTAACCCTGTAAATGGTTCCTGCTTGTCAGGTCAACTTTTGAGGCTATATTTTGTGTTTTGTTGTTGCATTGGTTTACATTAACCTGTATGGTGTTCCCGTAATTTTGTCCAACCTCTCTAACTGATTTGGATCATTCCTACTTTTCTGTATTTTTTCTTGTCAGTTCAACAGTGCAGCAGAAATGCCCAAGTCACTGTTTATTCATTTCATAACTCCATTTGCTCGTATACAAAGTTCACCAGTTGGATCGACTGAACAAATACAAGAGTGCAAAGTCACCATATTACCTTGGTGGTGTCCCATCATCATGACAAAAGGATTTTTGGAAATGAAATGTGGAAGTGGTGGAAAAATAAGGATCTTTTTTTATCATCCACAGGCATCCACAAGATGCAGCAGTAAACGGTGGGTTTTTACCACTCTCACTGTTTTATCATAAGGACTGCTTCACTCACAGCCTACATCATAAATCATGTAATGTAGCCTAGTCTGTTTTTTTACACTATAGTCTTATGTGAAAGAAGAACACGAGAAATGTATTAGAAAGATATTAGACATATTTTAAACATATTTGCAGATTCCAAGGTACGCGTTTAGGTTTGTTGGATTAGAATGTAATTTATGCACTAGGCCTATTTAAAAATGTAAAAGTTATTTGTTCAACTAGGAAGCCTTTTGTAAGAAAATAAACTTTTTTTTTTAGATCATGATCATTTAAATTAATGTAGGCCTATCAAACAACTTTTCAGACACACTTTTGACACTGATTTTATAAAAAAAAAAAAAAAAAAAAATTTTTTTCCCCCTTTTTTTTCCCCCCAACCAAAAAAAAAAAAAAAAAACAGGACACGGACCCGTGCAGAACCGAGAAATGTCGGACACGAACCTGACCCGCACCCGGGTGACACAGACCCGATCGGCACCGATTTGACAGCTGATTGCTATGAACACGTTAGCGTTCATTTGGACGTAGGCCTAATAAGTTGACAAAACAAAACGTTGCGTCTTACCTTAAATAGCCTGCGTCAGTAGCCATCTCCCTGTGCCTGGCCATCCTCATTGCCAAGAAAGTTGGTCAAATCCATCCAGGTTTCCTGTTATTCCTCTCTTGCTGGTTGAAACAGCATGGTTAACCCACTCCTCGTGTCAGTTTGAAAGTCTCATGACAAAACGCTTTGCAGTTTTGTTGCATCTAGTATAAATATACTTCGGCTCTTTGCCCCTTTGAAATAAAATAACTCGTTGCTAGAGCTGCTAATTGCTAATTTGCTCTCTGACCCTTCACCTCAAGAGCACGTCATTCAAGGTGCACTTTGAACACACACACACACACACACACATCTGTCATGATAAGCCTGTCTGATCTTACATAATGTTAAACAGACCTGGTTCTATTTGTCTGTTATACAAGCTGTTCTGTGTGATGATTCACATTTCCTGTATTTTCCCTTATTTCAGTTGCACTATTGATAACAACAGTTAATATCTCCATTTTTAGATGCTGCTCTTCCAGACCGGTGTGCAGGTATTGAGTTTGATGCCATTACTCCTGACGAGAAAGGAAACATGTTATTCTTCAAAGGTGTGGAATATTTTTTTTATAAAGATCAATGGACTTTATTTTCTAATGGGATTATTTGAGCTCCATTTTCTATATTTTCCCAAACGGAATAGGCCTATTTATTTATGGCAGTGTAATGAAACAGATGTTTTCCCTTCAGGTAGCCACTTGTGGCCAGGTTTTCATGGTCCGGCTCAGCCCTCCAATGAGACCTTCAAGGAGCTTGATGACATGCATAACATCGGCCATGTTGATGCTGCCTTCCGCATCCACAACACAGAGAACCCAGACGATCACGATCACATCTATTTCTTCCTGGTATGATCCACAGATTTCAGTTTCATTTGTAATGTGTTTCTGTTAAAAATTCAGATTCAGCGCTACCTAAACTTTTTTCTGATGTAATCTCTCCAGGATGACAAAGTGTTCAGCTATTACAACCATACCCTGAAGGACGGGTATCCAAAAGAGATCCAGGAGGACTTCCCAGGGGTCCCCACTCATCTGGATGCTGCTGTGGAGTGTCCCAAAGGAGAATGCATAGCTGACTCAGTTCTGTTCTTCAAGGGTATATTGGCATGTTAATCAGATGTAACTTATCTGAATTTCACTAATGCAGCATGCTTAACAGGTAGTCTAGCAAATATAGGCAGATTTGTTAGAATTTAAGCATATTAATCCACGTTGCAGGTTATGGGGATACATTAGTGTCAAACTATTTGGGATATAATTAGGCTACCGTAAATGAATGAGCACATGGTGTTGCTAATTGGTAACTCCAACTAATAATTTACCCCAACAGGAAATGATGTGCACATTTATGATATTACCACAAAGACAGTGAAGACCAAGACATGGTCCCACCTGCCTGTCTGCACCTCTGCTACACGCTGGCTGGAGCACTACTACTGTTTCCATGGACACAACTTCACCAGGTTCCACCCGGTATCCGGAGAGGTGAGCAGTGGCTACCCCAAGGACGCCCGCAGGTACTTCATGACGTGCCCCAACTTTGGTGAGTTCATCCAGAAAAGAACAGTCCCGTTTGGTTCAAATTATTTTGCACAAGGAATTGAAACGGATCTACAGCGTTTTTGGTAAGCGTGTAATATTCTGTATTTGACGGCAGGTCATGGAGGTCATTATAAAGTCCTGAAATGCAGTGAGGCCAAAATAGATGCCATCACCACTGATGATAAAGGAAAAAGTTATATCTTTGCAGGTAAAGTAAAAAACTAAATAAGTAGTATTTAAAGGAATAGCTCAACTTTTTAGGAAATACAGTATTCGATTTCTTGCTGCTAAACATGTCAAACAAACACAAGTCATATTTTTTCTTCGGCAAAGCTAGCTGTTTCCAACTGCTCCCAGTAATCAGCTGCTGGCTATAACATATCCTTAATGCACATATATGAGAGTGTTACTGATCTTCTCTTCTGACTTTCGGCACAAACGTGAAAAAGTGTATCTCCCAATATGTCAAAATATTCCTTTTCCTTTGATAATTATTTCACTCTTGCTGTAAAACTTTCACTAAGACTTCAGTTCAATCTGCTCAGGCCCCATCTACATGCGTCTGGACACCCATCGTGACGGACTTCACGCCTTTCCAATCACCAGGGCGTGGAAGGAGGTGACCAGCGGAGTGGATGCTGTTTTTTCCTACACTAACAAAATCTACTTGATTAAGGTAGACCTTGAAGTAACCAGTAAAAAAAAATCTTGAAAAACCGCAAGCCATCTATCTATCTGTGTTGAAGTTAAATACCTCTTCTTCTGCCAAACACATGCAGGGTGATCAGGTTTACATCTATAACACAGCTGCTCACTACACCCTGATTGAAGGCTACCCTAAAACCCTGAAGGAGGAGCTAGGCATTGAAGGACATGTGGACGCTGCTTTTCCTGTCCCAATGAACATACAGTTCATGTAATCCAAGGTAAGATTACGGAGTGCTTTTTTCTCAATTTTTGATTAACTTGTTTTGAATATTAACAAAACTCAAAATATGCCTAGGCAGAAAAAGTTTGATGAAAATAAAAATAGGCCTAGTATAAGCTTTGTGTTTGCTCACAAGTGATTAACAAACATCTTTACACACGTTTCTTCCAACAGGACAGAAATTGCGTGCCGTTGACCTTACCGCCACACCCAGGGCTGTGACCCAGGATCTGCCCATGTCCTTGTCCGACATCGATGCAGCTGTGTGCACTGCAGAAGGAATTAATGTGTTTCAGGGCTCGCAGTTTTACAACTATGAAAGCCCCAGGTTACTGGCTTTGAGCAGAATCGCCCCTGTGCCTCAAAAATTTACCAAAGCAATGATCGGATGTGAGGAATAGGAGTCAGGGATGACAGAATGCTTCCCAGACATCTGCTTATTAGTGCATCAAACTATTCATTCCCCTCCTCCACACACAAAATAAGTGACATCTATCACTATCTTTACAAGCAGACTGGCGGTATGGAATCAAAATCACTTTTTAAATGGAGAGTAAAGAAATACATATGTGAGATGTTTTGAAACATCCTCTTCCCATGCAGAGTGGTGTTGTGAGTGAGTGAGTTGTTTGATGAATAAAATG
The DNA here is from genome assembly GCF_010015445.1 of Perca fluviatilis. NCBI lineage: Eukaryota > Metazoa > Chordata > Actinopteri > Perciformes > Percidae > Perca > Perca fluviatilis. Next base: position 5,458,898 of record NC_053135.1, on the reverse strand, counting down.
TTGAAAACTACCACACTGGAGTTTAAGTCAGTCTGTCAATTTCAGTGATTATTATGTCAATAATTTACGATGCCTTTATCATAAAAAGAAAATGCATTATTGGTTTGATAGTTTCAGGTTGCAGATGCGAAACTGAGACTGAACAATTCCAACAAAATCCAAAAGAAACGTTTTAAGTGATGATAGAGTTTGGCCACTAGAGGACCTACTGTACAAATGAATGTGTTTCACCAGAGTCATGAGGTGATCAGATTCACAGTCATCAGCTTCAGTAACAGCTAACCTGAATCAGCTTCAGTAACAGTTAACCTGAATCAGCTTCAGTAACAGCTAACCTGAATCAGCTTCAGTAACAGCTAACCTGAATCAGCTTCAGTAACAGTTAACCTGAATCAGCTTCAGTAACAGCTAACCTGAATCAGCTTCAGTAACAGCTAACCTGAATCAGCTTCAGTAACAGTTAACCTGAATCAGCTTCAGTAACAGCTAACCTGAATCAGCTTCAGTAACAGTTAACCTGAATCAGCTTCAGTAACAGTTAACCTGAATCAGCTTCAGTAACAGTTAACCTGAATCAGCTTCAGTAACAGCTAACCTGAATCAGCTTCAGTAACAGTTAACCTGAATCAGCGTCAGTAACAGCTAACCTGAATCAGCTTCAGTAACAGTTAACCTGAATCAGCTTCAGTAACAGTTAACCTGAATCAGCTTCAGTAACAGTTAACCTGAATCAGCTTCAGTAACAGCTAACCTGAATCAGCTTCAGTAACAGTTAACCTGAATCAGCTTCAGTAACAGCTAACCTGAATCAGCTTCAGTAACAGCTAACCTGAATCAGCTTCAGTAACAGTCTTGACTCAGACATAGACTCAATGTATGAAGAAACAGGCATTTTTTCCGATTGTCAATTGTGACTTTTTTACCTTAATATTTCCAGGTTGCAAAACTATCTGTATATCTGTGCCCTAATGGGACACTTCCCCTGATGTCACATTAAAGGGTACTTGTGTAGTCTAAATGCCTATTTTGTAAGTGCACATTTGTAAAGAGACAGCCTTATGTCTGGCCACAGTGTTTGGCAGCTGTTCCCCCGTTGTATCTATCAATTTATTTCTAGCAACGAGTTGCGGGTGTAGTAAAATGTCTGCAGGCAGGTGTGAAGCTCTACATCAATAGGCTCAATTTAGAGAAATTGCTTGTGGCCAAAACCTTTTTTTGTTGCAATAAGGCTGGATCAGAAAACCAACTTAACACAGTCATGCTTCCTTCAGCTAGCAGTAGTGCTGCGTAAAACATTACAGGCTTCATAGTGGAGCAGACTGAGAGTGGAACACTTGTCCAGCTGAGCCACCCACAGAATCCCAGATACATTTGCTCCCAATCAACAAACCAAACATTTCTTGATGTTCCCTCCAAGAAAATAAAGTTAAACATTTCCATGTTCTTTATTAATATTCTTATTATTGCAGCTTTCAATTTCATTCATTTATTGTTTTGAACCAAACAAGCATTCAGCAATGAGGCTAATATGTTTTTTTATAGGCAATGTTGTACATCACTTTTTTATTGTTTGTTTTTGTCCTTGGTCTTTATATTCTGTCTAAAAGAAAGAAACAATTCAACTCTTATTTCTATGTAAGTTCATGTTCATGCCCATGTTCATTTTTGTAATATTCTCTGCAACATCAAAGTCAAGCTTTTCATTTCGACCATTCACAAGTCAAATTGTTTAAGGCCAAGGTGTCTAAAGATGGTGATTTTTTGATTTAGGAGTCCTGTTCTCTGTTATTATTTCAATGTACAGTATTTACACAAACGGTCCATGCTCATGTTGGACCATATGGACATGTACGCAGCAGCCTGTAAGAGTCCAGAGGTCGGGACGGCATTAGCAGGCATTCAAGGCCTTTTCACTCCCTGGGAGAGGTTTTTGTTCAGCCAAAATCCCTGGGACTTTCAGCAAGCATAAAGGAAGTGCTGGCCTCAGCACAGCTTAATGGGCAAGGCCATGAGGACACACACACACACACACACACATAGAAACACCACCACACATACACACAAAAGCATAGCAGACAGCACAGTGTTTTCATAGCACACACATAGAGCTGCCAGCTATCAAGTAATATTGATAAGTGGAGCTCCACTTTAAAATTCAATGTATTAAACATGCATTCTTTTATTGATTGCTTTTCATTTTGCTAACAAATTGACATTAGCCTAAGGTAGGCATTAGAAAAAAATAAGGTGTCCAAAATGAAAAGGATTTATCCGCTGCAGAGCATGAATCCGATCAATAAATTAAATTCCTATGGGCATATTAGAATTTGATATTTCTCATGGACAAGTATGGATTTTGGCTGAACAGTGGCACTACAGGAAAGGGCACAGGGTCACCAAAAACATTCATTCTCTGGGGACCATGAAAATCTACAGAAATACAGTCATTTTTTTTCAGTATCTTGATTTAAGATGGAACTAATGTTGAATAAACAGACATCGTCATGTTTAGGCACTATCTAAAAATAAATACACTATTGAATTTGTATATAACCCACGTAATCTATTGAATTTGTATATAAGCCACGTAATCGTGAGCCAGGACATGCAGGGCTGCCTCGGAGGAAAACAGGCGACGTAAAGAGACACAATTTCCACGTAGGGAGGAGGTTTCGAATCGATGGATGAGTCAAACAAACACAGAACTTTTACCCAGGAGACCACCGTTTGCATCCCGTGCGAAAGCAAAAATCAACACTTATTTTAACTTTTTGTTGCCTAACTTATGTACTTAACTAATGCCACGTACATAAGTTTTGTAACAAACCACAATCTTTTCCTAAACCTGCACTGCACCACCTACGCAGCTTCTGCACTGCAGGAGCTAGCGCAGGCGCGCTGATCGCTCGTAGAATTCGTAGAATAACGCACAAAAAAGTGTGCAAAACAATTCGTAAGATATCACATGAACATTGCATTATGATACGTTGAGCGCAGCTCAGTGATAAAAGTGGCAAATTTAACACTTGAAATTCTTAGTCATTTTTTTATTTTTTATTTTGGGGTCCTTGATTTCAGACAAAAGAAGAAAAAAAGAGGGAGAGAATCCAAAAAGAAAACACGAACCATGACAGAAAACAGGTATGGTACAAAAAGTTTATTCAGTAACAGTTCTGTAAACATCTGAGGTAAATGAACATTTACATCAACATGTTCTTTAACAAAAGGTTTAGACGCAAGGCACTTCTCTTCAAAGACAGTCGTTTTACAACGGGAGTAATAGCAGGGGTTGTTCTTCATTTCTAACACGCGGGAGTCTGTGTCCCTGCATAGGGGAGCCATGAAAATCCCATCACACAACCTCTGTTTTCCATCGCAGGATTTTTATTCAAGGCACATCCATGGTGTAAAAGTTGGAATAGCCAAAAGTCTCTCTCAATTTCAGGACAAAAAAAGAACAATCACTTTAGATTAATTTCTTGTCCATTCCAAGTCTAATGTCATAGTGTTATTTCCATAAATAAACAAAAATATGTTAATATCCCTCCTCCAAGGACACACTTTTTCTCTTCTATTTATAATATCTTCATAACCTCATAACAGTGGTCTATAACTATCTAACTGTGCAAATCTGTATCTACATATCCAAAGTACTATGAACAGCTTGGAACAACAAGGTTATGAAAAACATTTCAGCAATTGAAATGAGTCAAATAACCTTGTTCTCTTTTAGAGAACAAGGTCAACATAATATATTTTTAAGTGGAAGTGTCCTTTCCCAGATTCATGAAAGGCTTGGTAAACGGATCTTGTGATTGGATTCGTGATTTTTAGGTTTAGGGCTGGGGTTCCCAAGCAGAGCTCTTTAGAAATTCCATCACTGTATTGTGATATCTTTGGCACAAAATATCTTTGGTTTGTTAAATATCTTTGGTTAAATCTTACACATCACAGCTAATAACTTCTTTCCTAAAAATAGATTATGTTCTTCAGCTGCCATAGTGTGCTGAAGTTGTTTATTGGCACCTAAGTTTGATCAGAGAAATGTAAACATTAGACAGTCAGCAAACAGCTTAGATTCAGTCTATGGTTCATCCTTTCTTTAGAACATTTGTTGTACTAAAAATGTACCAACATTTCAATTTAAGTGCTTTTTTTTACTGCATCTTGCCTCTCATTTGTCACCTCATGTTACATTTGGTTTATAAAAGTGAATTGGTTGCATTCATGGCAAGTTAGAAATAATACATTTTCAAATTAAAAGTTCTAAAAATGCCCTTTGACACGCTACCGATCTCTGTGCCAAAAGCCCCGTAATCACAAACTCCATGTTCATACTCAAATTAAAGCGTAGCTTCATAGCACAACTGAGATGAGGACCACACGGTGATCAAATGTGACAGACATCTTTCACAGCAGACATTTTGTCAGCGCAGGAAAGCAGAGGGGGAATAAATACCATTAACGATGGCTCTGTTTAATTTGAGTACTTCAATTAGCCATGACAGTGAGCCGCACAATGCATGTCCCTGGGACTGGAACACCTGAATAAAATGCAACAATTAAAGTTTAAGTTAAGTAAAAAAAAAAATGATGTCCTCATTGGGCAAAAATTCCATAATAACCTTTCAGCATATTGTTATTTGAGTAGTCTGAGAGAAAATTAGACGTTTTCAGGCTTTAGAAATGACGCCATCATTGGAAACAGTTTGGAAAAGGGCAGGTACTTTCAAAAAAAATATCTGGCAGGTGATTGGATGAAACATCTGTCAATCAAACTCTTGCCAAAGCCAGTCCAGAGAAGAGCACGACATTAACTGCAAATGCATTGAGTAACATGCAGGAAAACATTCCACCTTAAATAATGTATTTCAGCGGCACAATGTCTGAAATCATTTTTTTCTCAGTAAGGGGCTACAATAGCACTACAGAGAGTCTAAAAGAGAGTATGACAATAAACACTAAGACGTGTCAATATCGGCGAAGCGTTTCAGAGATCGAGAGACAATGTTGCTTATAGTTTAGCCTTCTGCTAACCGTAGCCAAAGGTTTATGGCTGCGGCTGATTCAAGTTTTTGTTTATGTAGCTAGCTAGAGCCTCAAATCACAGTATCATCAAAGGGCTTTACAAAGAAAACAGGACGGTAATTCTCATAGAATTGCCGCTGTAGCACGACATCTGGATCCTAATCACGATCAGGATGGCTGAAATGAATGACTCGTACTCATACTGTATGAAGGGAGGGGCTGAGGACAGAGAGGAGAGAGCTGCAGGAGGAGGGCTGTATTGTTAAATGCCATTTTGCAGCCTGGACCTGTTAATTGCTTACTTAATGCAAAAAGCTGTAATATGTAACTTTTTGCCTGTTGTCTAAAACACTGAGGAGACACGTAGCTTTGCTAAGCATAAAGACTGGGGAAAATCCACCGAACTATTCCTTTAACAATTAAAAAAAAAAAACATTGAGGATACCAGTTTTGACAATGTAGAATAATTAACTTAGTTAATAATGTGTAATAAACATACAATATGCAATCAACAATAGCAATTTAGAAGTTAGTGTCAATGCTAATTCTGAGCTTAATGTACTTAAGCCATGGCTATTATACCCAAATGTTTGAACTAACTAAACATGTTCCAAGTTGCCATGAATGCAGATGAGCAGCATTCCCTGTATATTGATTTATTTGTACGATATGTGACCATTTTAGAGTCAAACATTAATCGAGGCACTCTAAGATCTGACTCATGCAGCATGACAGTCTTTTCTGAAGAGAATGAACCCAGGATAATGTCACGGGTTAGTTACCTGATGCTACAACATTTGACCAGACCTGGACAAGACTACAAAAACAATGAAGACTGTGAGATGTGGTGGAAAGCTTCAGAAAAAGTGAGTAAGTGGACCTTGAGTTAAGATTATTTTATCTACAAACTACAAAAACAACATTTTGTTTATATCGAAATGGAAACATATTAAATCAGACTTTTCTTTACTTTCATTTGGTTATTTTGGTTATGTGTTCAAATGCTACTTCAGGCACATGTGATATAATCTAGCACTTTTCTAGTAGTCTAGTAGTACTATTTCAAGTATAATTAACTAATATTCTGCTCAGAGAGAAACACAAAGATATACAAACCCAAAATGCGGTTCGCCCCAAACCAATCTCCTTTGTTGACTTGCTAAAAATGTGCATTTTTATTCCTGAATGAAAACATTAATAATTTGATTTGATAAATTAAAGCTGTTGGGAAGTGAATTTATATCAGCCATTTTCTGTATTTTTTTGTTTTTTTTGGCAGGAATTAATGAGAAGAACAGGAAAAATGAACATTCCTATGTGGGATGTCTGTTAAGAACTGACAAAGAAATAAAAGTTAGCACTTTTTTTTTGATCATATTGCTTCCTTTTTGTTCAAAAAATCTAAAAGCTACTGTGTAATCTACAGCTAGTCTAGAAAAATAACTTAGAGTCCGCCTATACAGAACAGCTAGGGGGAACTCGACAGTTCTGTAACACACTGCAAACACAAGCATCAGAAAGAAGGGGTACTGATTTTGTATGCTCTGTTCAAGCTGCAGAGCTTAAAATTGCTTTAAATGTTGTTAAATCCCTTGATTGTGTACTATTATTACTTTAAATTCCCTAAAGTCTTCTAACATTGGATTTCTTTTTGCATAAAGTGACCTGTGGAGCCAATGTCAGAAAACGCTAAAGCACTTTTGATTTTCTAGGTAAAAGTCGCTATAAATTGCAGCTTGACCAGAAACTAACTTTTTCTTAAATGTAGGTAGTTCTGTATAACATCCTGTGGTGCCTATCAATACTATTAATCATGATATATTTACATATTTATATACTTTATATAGTTTACCCTGATGTAACTGCAGAGATGTCATTTTGTAAACACTGAAACAAGATTAAGGTACCCAAACACACACACACACACACACACACACAGAGCCTGTGAAGCCTAAAGACTATGTCTCAGGGTGGGACTGCTTTATCGCTCTCTTCCCGCTCTGTCCTAACGTCTGTGCATCCCTCTCTTCATTGAAACTACAGGCTGGGTGAGCGCCGCGCACACAGACAGACACATAGGACACACTGGACTGTTCAGCTCCATCATCACGTCACAAGAGAAATAAAAATAAAGAAACAAAAGTGCAAACCTCTCCTCTGATGTCTCCCAGCAAAGAAATGAAAGATAGATGAAAATAAAAGAATATGGTATTGCTGCCTCTACGCTCCCAAACTCATTAGTTAGTCCAATCATAATAATCATCATCATCATCATCATCATCATCATCACTATAACCTTTACGTATTTGTGTCTGTGCTGGCTATATGTGTGTGTAAGTATGTGTATGTAAGTGTTTGTGATTCCCATTTCATGGGCCTTTATACCTCCCCTGTCCAACCTCTCCAGAGAAATGTAAGAGTAGGGCCAGTACAGTAAGTGTCAGCCATGTTGGTACTTAATGTCTCTCTTTGTACCAAGCAACTAATCATTAAAAAAAACTAATGTAGATACTGTAATCTACTCTTTGGCAGCCATGTTGGAGATCGTCCACTGATTGTATTGTTTGAAGGAATAGTTACATTTTAGAAAATATGGTAATTCACGATTTTACCGGAGTTGGATAAGAAGATTGATACCACTCTCGTGTCTGTGCGCTAACTATGGAGCTAGAGTCGACTCCGATATGACTCCAGATGTGTTGCTAGGAGATTTCTGCAAAGCCCCTGTGAGCTGATGTCTTACAAGTTGTGAAGCTCATATCTGGCCAAACTCCCTACCTATCCCTACTTCTAGTTCATAATTCTGAGATTAAAATAAGCAGCCACCTCCACCTGAATGTGGTAGTGATTTGCACGTCTTCCATGCAAGCATGTCTTTTGCTGGAGGGCATGCTTGTGTGTGGTTTTATGCTGTTGTGCATACTGTATGTGGAAAAAAATGCTTATGTAGATTTTCTGTGTACACAGCATGGATGCATGGTTGTGTAAATGTGTGAGTGTGTGTGTGTTTTAGCTACACTGCCAGGTCATCGGGGCGAGCTCGGACGCCGCTGCTCTTGCTGGCCCGACTTGGCTTCCGGATGTCTCTCGCAGCAGCAGCAGGAGGCTGATGCATCTCCGCCCGGGTAACCACGGTGAAGTCGTCATGTGGGACCATACAAGGTGATGTGTTTTCCTCATCCACCGCCGGTGCGAGGGTAGAGAGAGGGGTATGACGAGGAAGTGTAGGAAATGTGGAGTGTTGCTCCCCTTGCGGAAGCGGTGGGATGGTCTCCTCATGAGGAGAGGAAGAGGCAGAGGTGGGAGGAGAGGGAAGAGGAGGAGGGTAGGAGGAGGAAGAGGAGCTGGAGTTTTTTCCTTCCAGATTGTGGAGCTCCTGTGCCATGTTCCTCCAGTTCTGCTCCATCGCCATCAGCTGCCCGTGGCTCCCAACACGCACTTTCTCACCATAATAAGAAGTGGGTTGGGCCTCCAAAAGGAAGTTGTCTGCGTGGAACGCTGAGCCGTCCATCTTGTGTGTGGCGAGCACAGAGGCAGGGGAGGCTTCGGTTGGACCGTAGGCTCCTCCCTCTGCTGCTCCACCCGACACGTTCACGCTGGCGTACGCCGGCAAACAGTCGAGCGCTGACGCAGAGGTCTGCTCAGGAATCGTCTCTGCGTCTCCAGGCTCGTCTCCGCCCGGCAGCAGCGACTCACTGTCGCGTACAAACTCATTGCTGACCCCCTGCTTGACTTTCTTCCAGCCCAGGTGGTAGATCTCCAGCAAGTTGAGGACCAAAGAGACACAGGCAACCACCAGCATGAAGATGATGAAGATCGTCTTTTCAGTGGGCCTGCGACAGAAGGGGAACAAAATCTAATTTAATTCACAAATGTATTCATAGAAAATGTGTCAAGAAATAGTATAACAAAGGAAATATTACATCATTTTACACACATCATTTTTGATAGTCATGTTAAAAAGTAATCCACAAGGTATGCACTTGCATGTATTAATTGCCCACCGTCCCTTATTCATCATTCTTATAATACTAACTAGCTAAATAGTTTCCTGCCAAACTAGCTCTGCACTGGAATGAATGGTGCATATGCAAGAACCTTTTTACAAATTCTTGTTTTAAAACGATACAGCTGGAGACATACATTTTTTAACAAACTCATAGAGCTCATGTTAGCTCAATTAGCTAGATAGCTAGAGCTGATGAAATGTACAGTTGTCATTTAAGCTGGCAAGATTGACGTTTTTCAGCTTGAAATCAAAAGCCTGATTTTGTCTACTTCTGTGTGAAATCAAGGACCGATTGTTTCAAACGTTCCAAAGGATTTTCGAGAGGTAAATCTGCGACCATTAACACTGTAAACCGCCAATATGATGTGCAGAACAGAAAGCTCGATACGTGTAGCAACAGTAACTAAGGGGGGATGGGACTAAGCCAATGGTCAATTCAAGGAAATTTATGGAGTAATATGAAAACGTTTTGGTGGAGTGGAAAAGTTGGTTTTGAATGGCAAATGAACAAACACACAAACATAAATCCTACTCTCTAACCTGGAGATGAAGCAGTCCACAGTATTGGGGCAGGGCCAGCGGCCACATTTATAGAGCGGCCTCAGGTGGAAGCCGTAGAGGAAGTACTGTCCCAGGATGAAGCCCACCTCAAACAGAGTCTTGAAGATGATGTTGAAGATGTAGGTCCTCAACAACGCCCCGCGGATCCGGATCTTCCCATGCTCATCACGAATTGGTGGCTTCTCCTTCTTCCCACTTCCTCCTCTTCCTCCATCACCGACTCCGTTGTGATAGAGAGGGTCGTGGTCCTCCTGGTGCCGTCCGGCCTTCCTGAGCTCCTCCTCCCTTTCCCTCCTCTTCTCCTCCATGCGGACGATGTGCAGCACATGGCCCAAGTAGATGAGAGTGGGCGTGGAGACAAAGATGATCTGCAGCACCCAGAAGCGGATGTGGGAGATGGGGAAGGCCTCGTCGTAGCAGACGTTCTCGCAACCGGGCTGCTGCGTGTTACAAGTAAAGTCAGACTGCTCATCACCCCAAACCTCTTCAGCTGCTGCGCCCAGCACCAAGATACGGAAGATGAAGAGGACAGTCAGCCAAACCTGGGGAGGAAGGATGGAAGGATTAAAAAACAGAGATAGATGGAGAAGGTCAGATATTTACAGCATATCTGGGCATGCCTGGTATGGTTAAAGTTAAGGAATAAGGTGTCTCCAACAGTGTCACTGGTCACCCTTACAGTAAACTGACGAAAAGGAAAAAGAAAAAAGTCTCAACCACTTTGCTTGCCCCTGTTGCCCAATGAGATCTTTGAAACAGACACATGACAGACACAGCACGGTTGAATATTCTAAATGATGGGTATTTAGGGCTTTTGTGAGAAGAAGGGGGTAAACTTAATGTGATATCATTTTATATTCATCAAGGTAATCAATAGTCAATCAGTCACCTTTCCAATTACAGTGGAGTGTTCTTGAGCATTCTCCAGCAGCCGCCCTAGAAAGCTCCAGTCCCCCATGCTTCACTCGATTTTCTAGCCTGGAGAGGAAAACAACAGTCGTGATGAAGAACTTGTGATGAAGAACACATGAAGCCCTAGTGAGGAGTGGCAAAACCAGAGGAGAAGCAGGAGACAGAGAAGAGAGCAGAAGGACTGTATGGAGACCAGAGATGAACAGACATACACAGGTACACAGGGGTATAGGGAATGAAAATTTGTTCCACATTTTTCCTCATGAAAAGACCAAAACCAATGCATTAGTTCGTCTCTCAATACTTTTCAACTTCTCTACTCTGTCTGTGTCGCTCTGCCCCAAGCCCATCGGTCCCTACTGAAGATATAACATTTAAAAAATAAGTCACATAAATATTTTTTACTGTTAAAAAAGGCTCACTCATTTTGTTTAAACAGCTGGGCACTGTAGTTTTTAGCAAATATCTCTCAAACGAGAATAAAAAATGCATTTGTTTGGAACTATTTTCAGCGGTGGACTAATACACATTTGGGGTACTGGTACTTATTACGGCACCAGAATGGGATTGACTGAAAATAAACTAGAGTGCCATGTTCATTGTTGGTTGATTTAGGTCCCTATTTACCGAAAAGCAAAAACAGTTAACAACAAATTAGTTCAAGAACCCTTTTTTCATCAGCTTTACCACTATACCGAGAACCCTTTCAGTAATACAACAGACCAGGATCCAACTTAAATGTCTATTCCAGGTTTTGAGGTCAGACAACAAAAAAGTGTCATAATAAGAAAAGGGAAGGCAGACTTACTAAAATATTGTTGTATTGTCAGTGAGAAATCCATCGACCAGAGATCAGAAGAAAAACTATATCTGGAAAAGAGAGACAAAATGTAACTTTATACGTCATTTTTCAAATAGAAATCACACAAAATTCTCATTTACAGTCACATTTCACATACATTGATTAAACCTTGTTCTTTTTAAGCCACTAAAATGATATAGAAACCAGAGAGAATCCAAATTTGAGATCTGCATGGACTCAATTTATCGTACCATACAACCAAATACCATATCGACTTATGTTTAGTGACTCCTGTCGACTGAAATTAAGACTGCACTAAAATCTGCATGCATTCATGCATCATAAAATATAGGGAGGACAAAATGGTTGTGGGGCTTTTCTGAGGAAGCTGACCTACAGAACATACCTATAAAGACAGAATAAAACTGTATCCATGCACGCACATCTGTATGTCACTCTCTGCAAATGTATGTGTATTTATGCATGTAACGGAAATTGGTACGTGTATGCCTCTCTTACTTTGTCCACATTTACATTTGGCTGCAAACGTGCATGGATTCGTGTGTACTTGTCTATGTGTGTGTGTGTGTGTGTGTGTGTGTGTGTGTGTGTGTGTGTGTGTGTGTGTATCGCAGAGCTGGCTGGCTAGTAGACAATGGCTGGCCATCTGTGGGAAGTGAATGAGTGGATAACAGGTTGTCCCAGTTGAATGCTGGACTCATCACATCCCAGGAATGCTGAGGAGGGCAAATGTTTGCCTGGGATCGACTGATATGTGCAGACACGCAAATACACACACACACACACACACACACAGACACACACACACACACACACACACACACACACACACACACACACAAAGTTACAGTATCACACACTACTCTACCACCGATGTGAAGCCATTGACAACTTATTTTATTTCTAATATGAACGTCAAAACCCAAGACTTCTATCTAAATTATCCTTGCAAGAAGTAAATCATCAGTCTGAAAAAGCACTGAAAATTCCTTTGATACAATAAAAGTTTCAAAAAAAGTTCCAAAATCCACCTTCATAAATTTGTACAGCTCTGTTAAATTAAAGTCCACAAACATTCAGTGACTTTTCCAAACCCTACAGCTGAACGAAAAGAGAATAATATTCTCATAGACTAATTACTGTAACTGTCACTGTGACACCAATATACCAGAGGCATGTGTACATGTACATGATGTGTTGACGTGATGAAATACCATCTGTCAAGACAGACAATAGAGAAGCTGCCAGATGGACATTGTCCTGACTGGTGTGTGCTTTTGATGGATCAGAGGTCTTTGTGCTAAAACAGCCCAAACTGTTAACTCTTGGCCTGCCGCTTGCACCCTGAAAACCTTTTTAAGATATGCAGACAGTGGCAATGTTCACACGAAAGACAATTCTGTTTGTTACCCAGTTAATCAAGTAGCCTGATTTTGGTTAGATGCACATCCATAAACAATATAAATCAGATAGATTAACTTGTACACTTACTTATGGGCAGTACTTGGGTTACTGCATCAACAATGTTCTTAAAGAAATTATACTACAGACTGATCCACTGAGTAACAACAGCTCAGGGTCACCCAGTGTGCGAGGATACCCAGAAAGTGCACATAGAGTAGTTTGTAAAAGTGCATACAATGGTAAATAAAGGTACATAAAGTGTGTAAAAGTGTAAAATTATATTTTGGTAACAATGCATAAAGGTGTATACGGGTGCATAAAGTGACACAAGTGTGATGCAATGAGTAAAGAGAATGGATTAGTATAAAGGTATGTAAAGGTGGATAACAATGTGCAAAACCACAACTATAAATAAAAATGTATGCAAAAGTACATACCAGTGTGAAAAAAGGGAATTTACAGATTTATAAATGTAGATAAAGATGTATGAGGGCAAACCCTAATGGAAAGAGTCCAACAGGGTGTCCAAGTCTTGAGCCCCAAGAAAGTAGCATCCATTGTAAAAGCATCCCAGAATAAACTATAGAATATAAAAATCGTCGGTTTAAAAAGATTAGTTGTCCATTAGGAACACTACTATTAAGTAGGTTGCGTACATATTCAAAATAGAGTATTATACTAAAAAATAATAAAATTACATATGTTGTACTATATTCTACATTACGTTTTATAATACAAAATTGTAAAAAAAATAATAATAATTACGCTCTACCAATTTTGTTTGTTTGAATAAGCAAAAATGACTAAAACGTTGCTCTTATACACTTAATGAGCCGCTTTAAGAGAATAGGATGGCTGACAATGGGGAGACAAGCATTTAAGGCTAATTGATATTGTAAAACACATCCTAATTTACCGTCCAGGTCCAGGTTTGATGTGTCTTTAATGATAATAGTAACTGTGATATCCAAAAATCTTAAATCTGCAGCAACAAATTAATTTGAAGGATTCTATGTTCCGTTTAACCAGAAACGTATTCTACATTCAATTCATGAAATAATAGTGTCTTCCTGTCTGCCGTCTTTCCCACAGGGAATTGAACGCAGCATGAGAGGTGCTCCTAATCCAGCAGGTGGAAGGATGCTAATCCCTCCTCTTCCCTCCCACTTCAACCAACACACCATCACTCCAGCATCTACCTGCTTACCGCTCTCCTCGGAAACACGTCTCCCTCCCGGCAGCGCGCTTCTTCCTTCACTTCTTTCCTTCTTCTTTCTTTAACTCCCACGGGTGGGCTCGAGGCGACCAAGAGAGGAGTAGGTGAGATTAGTGGGAGGGAGAGAGACACAGAGAGAATTACAGAGAGAGAGAGAGAGAGAGAGAGGGAGAGAGAGAGAGAGAGAGAGTAAAAAAAGACGCGAGGCTAGTCTAGTCTATAAAAAAAAAAGGGCGCGTGTGGAACCTGTCTCGCGAAGGCGAAGCGCAGCGGCTGCGTCCCGCGTGGCCTAGGCCATCCGCCACTGTCACACATTGGTGTCCCCGTGCATGGGGCGCACGAGGGGGGGGGGGGGGAGGTACGTGCTTGTATGCGCGCGAGTGTGTATATGTGGATATATGGCAGGGGGCAGAGGCGACTCCATCACATCACTGACAAGCCAGTTTAAAACTACTATTACTGACAACTACTACTACTACTACTACTATAAAACAAGAAAAAAAAGGATTTTCGCTGAGAATACATGTTTTTTTATTTAAAGATTAGTATTAGCCTTATTACTGCTATAGTTGTAGGCTATAAGTGGCAAAGATATTAGTAGCCTAGTTGTTCTATATAGCCTAGTTATTATAGTTACAGACATAATAGCAGTAGTTGGTTAGAAATACCTCATAATTAGCAGAGGCCCAATATCGTACCAGAAATATGCAATATAGGTCAAAATGATGAAAGTGAACATAAACATGGCATTAAACGAAATACAAATGAATGATGAAGGATTTGCATAGCATTAAAGTTAGCATGTCTTGCATGATGTTACTTATGGTTACTTGTTATGTTATCTCTGCCAAACATTTCTGTAACTTTGTATTGTGTGAGTGTCTGTCCCTCAGAGCAGGGGAGGGAGGACCGTGGACCTGTGAAAGGAGGTGCAGTCACTGCTGGCTACCAGCAGAGGTCAACAGAGGTTCATACAGGAAATCACTTGACGCATCAGTTGTAAATAAAAATACATGGTGTTGTTCTGTTCACTCCATTTCTTTCCTTTTCCTTTCGTCAAAACAGTATAACCATTTTTTTAGGCCTTGATGAATCACATGGTTTAATGTATTGTATGTTTCTGACTGTATGAGTCTATTTTCTGTGTGATGCAGGTGTATGTTTGAGATTGTACCTCCAAGTTATTTGCAACAAAGTTATCACAGCGTTAGTAAGTTTAGTTTTCCCAAACAACAGCATTATTATTATTATTACTGTTATTATTTATATTATTATTGTGATGTAATTAATAACTCAAACTATTACACTAACACACAATTGAGATGAAACTGTATTTGGTAGATAAAGTAGGAATTGGTGGGTGCATTTATATTATATGAACTGAAGTATTGTCAACAAATACAATCTCAGACAATATCATGTAAAAAATACAGTTTTGAGTTGTAGACACTGATTCCATCCTCTCCACCCCATGAATGTTACTTTTTAACACATTAGGTATCATAGAAAATGTTCACTTTTTGAGTTGTATTTACACGTTTTGGGTCATTCACAGGTATGCCACTTGTAATTATTCAGCTTTTAAGTCTTTGGAAAGTGTTTCTTCTGCATGTATTGTCCACCTTGTTGCTGCTTCCTCAGGTTGAGACAAATAACTTCTGGTTTGTCTTATTCTGCATCCTCTCTCTGCTGGATTTTCTGCAAGTTTTCCTCTCCTTCTGACCACCGAGACTCCTGAGAAAGAAGAAGTTATACGTGGACTTAAGGACTTTCTGCATTTTGATAATCCAGATGAAGGATAAAGGACTCCAAATTTTAATTAATCACCTGACTGTCTGACTGATTAAAATCTCTACCTAGTGACAGCCTTGGCAACAAGATATGCAAGTTCAGCCATGTTAAGGACCATGCAGATAGAGGAGGCAGTGGCCATGAAAACAGTGAAGATAGTTTTCTCGGTGGGGCGTGAGATGAAGCAGTCCACCAGGTTTGGACACGGCCACTGGTCACACTGCACCAGCCGTGGCATCTGGAAGCCATCGTATACCACGTATAGAGCATACCTGGAGAGACAAAGACACATACTGTGTGGAGATAGAAAGCCATATGGCAGACACACATCAAATCAGAGTTGCCGATCATACATGAAGCCTCCTTCAAACAGTAGCCTGAACACCAGGCTGCAGGCGTACGTCCACCAGAGGGCGCCAGCTATAGGGAGTCTCCGTCTCTTCAGAGTCTCCAAATCTTCATCGGGGTCTTTGTTGCTACGGAAACCAGCTCTACCAGAACCCTGTAAAACAACATGACAAGATAAAACTAGAAAAGACACAACAACAAAATGGATGATATAACACGACAACAGAAGACAAGAGGTGACACGACAAGACAAAAGCATGACATGATCAAATAAAACATGACAAGATAAAGCAAGCAAAGACAAGATAAAGCAAGACAAGCCATGATATGACATTATAAAGCATGACATGACATGATATGCAAAAGCATGACATGATAAAATAAAGCACAACATGACAAGAGAAAATTGAAAAGACAAGATGACAAGATAAAACAAGACATGACAAGACAACCTATGACAGGACACGGCAGACAGATTAAACAGTACACACACCTGTAGGAGCCTCTTCTTATCACTATGGTTCCGATAGGCCACGTACATTGCAACCAGGAGCGCCGGTGTGGAGACAAAGACAAGCTGAAGACACCATAGACGGATGTGGGAGACAGGGAAGAACTGATCGTAGCAGACGTTTTCACAGCCCGGCTGAAAACAGAGACAGACATACAGACTGTTGCAACAATGAAACCATAACACGTTAGATGCTTTATGTTGTATTAACACACAGGTAAATTACATCTTGATGACATGACATCCCACATACCAGGGGGACAAGACATGAAAATGGATAAATCATATTTACATAATGATATTACTGACTGGGTGTCAGTCTACCTGTAGTGTGTTACAAGTGAAGTCAGACTGCTCGTCCCCCCAGACGCTCTCAGCAGCAACAACCAGCACCATGACCCGGAAAATAAAGAGCACAGAGAGCCAGACTTTACCCAGGCTGGTGGAGTGACGGTTTGCCCCGACTATCTGAGCGTACAGAACAGGCCAAGACATCCTGGGGAAACAGTCAGAAACATGTCAATGAGAATACAATAATATGATAGCCTACTAGTTGCCAGTATAAAAGTGGATTTTGGCTGTTTTCTTTCAACTACACATCTGACAGCAACACAGATGGAAATTCCAAAGGAAGGCAGTGGCAAAAGATGAAAGCAGAGACAGGCGATGAAACAAAAATGAAGTTTGAAATAAGAAGAGGATGAAAAGGAATGAAAGTGAGAGGAGGAGAGAAGGCTCAGTGCCAAATTCATGTGAACTGATGAACCTCTCTGCCCACTGTGGACTTTTGTGAACTGAGCCCATTCAACTAAAAACACACTGAACACACTGTACAGACCCACACTACTACAGTCCTCACTGAGCATCACCATTCAACCCTTGATTGATTCATCAATTTACTGATTGATTGTGCTAATATATATGATATATGCATTAGTTTTTTTCTGAAAGCATACCTCGTATTCTCAGAACTCTACAAACAAATCAAAAAAAACACACAAAAGGTAAAACTCCACAAATCTGCAAAATGAAACTCAAGTTTGGTTTTACGCTCTGCCCAGCCTGTCTCATTGTTAGACCAAAGTGGCCCAGATCTCTTCACAGATTATGGCTCATCTTGTACTGTACTCACACTCCTCTTGCCTCTCTCCTATGTTGGCCAAAACAGAAGAGCTTTGGCCCTTTTATTGCTAAAGCTCGGATTGCTAATTGAACAATCGTGCAACATGTGTTTGCCCATGTGAGAAGTCAGAGCAGATAGTAGGAAATTTAAGTTTCATATTTTGAATGGCAGTGTGTTGCATGTGAGAAAAATATATTTTGTTTAAGAAGATCGTGCTAAATGTAGAGAATTGTGAATAGTTTTTTGAGAAAAAGGGAACAGCAATCTGAGTGGAAAGTAGGAAATAAAAATGTAAAATGTATTTTAGCAGATTTGGTAGATGGGGTTGGTACATGAGTTACAGATTGTGGTCATTGTGTGGTCAAGAGTGTGTGTAAACAATTGGGAAAAACTGTAAGAGCAATTGTTTCCAGATGTAAATTGCGTCCTTACACACACATACATACATTCATACAGATATATATACAGTATATCACAGAAGTGAGTACACCCCTCACATTTTAGTAAATATTTCATTATATCTTTTAATGGGACAACACTGAAGAAATTACACTTTGCTACAATGTAAAGTATTAAGTGTACAGCTTGTATAACAGTGTAAATGTGCAGTCCCCTCAAAATATACTCAAACACAAAGACAAAACTGGCTAACACAAGTCAAAGTACTACACTATGTTAAATTACCATAGAGGCAGGCAGATGTTTATTTTTAAGCGCCAGTTATTTCATGGATCCAGGATACTATACATCCTGATAAAGTTCCCTTGGCCTTTGGAATTAAAATAGCCCCACATCATCACATAGCCTTCACCATACCTAGAGATTGGCATGGTGTACTTTCCATAAAATCATCTCTTAATGCAAATCAAACCAGCTATTAGGCTAACTGAAATAAAACCATGCCAATCTCTAGGTATGGTGAAGGGTATGTGATGACGTGGGGCTATTTTAATTCCAAAGGCCAAGGGAACTTTATCAGGATGTATAGTATCCTGGATCCATGAAATAACTGGCCTTTAAAAATAAAAATCTGCCTGCCTCTATGGGAATTTAACATAGGGGTGTACTGACTTTTGTTGCCAGCGGTTTAGACATTAATGGCTGTGTGTTGAGTTATTTTGAGGGGACTGCACATTTACACTGTTATACAAGCTGTACTCTTAATACTTTACATTGTAGCAAAGTGTAATTTCTTCAGTGATGCCCCATTAAAAGATATAATGAAATATTTACTAAAATGTGAGGGGTGTACTCACTTTTGTGAGATACATATATATATAATAAAAATTAAAAAGGACTTTTCTCACCTTGTGTCTGCAGTCAGGTTGTTTGCATGAAAATATTCCACATCATCCTTTCCAGCACAAAAACAAACAAGCCAACAGTTCACTATCACATCACAACTGGCATCACTAAACTGAAGTACAATTGAATGGAATCTGGGTCTTATATACTGAGCAAAACACAAACCTGCAGCTCCTCCTTCCTTTGCAAGAAATAAATGTCAATTTAGCCAGAACAATGTGAGGTGACTTCCTATGGGGACTTTCAAAATAAAACCTCACAGTGACAAACCTGTTGCAATGTTTAGGAGCAAGAGGCCACACAGATATCACAGAAGTAGACATGGAGATAATATTTAGTGTAGCGAACAAAACTGTAAAGTGATTTTGATTTGATTTCAATGCACATTCACCGATAAACCACTAACTTATATGTGACTGGGTATTGAACTTAAATACTGTGTTGGTGGGCGCCCAGATAGCTCAGTTGGAGATTTACTCCTCGACGCAGCGGGCCCGGGTTCGACTCTGACCTGCGGCCCTTTGCTGCATGTCATTCCCCCTCTCTCTCCCCTTCATTTCTTCAGCTGTCCTGTCGAATAAAGGCTTAAAAATGCCCAAAAAATAAATCTTTAAAAAAATAAATAAATACTGTGTTGGTAACTCTGAGTGATGTACAAAATATGAATTGCTTTTGTGAGAGTTTTAGTGAATTATGAAAACGGTAAAAGGCTATGGACTTTGTGTGTAAAATCAGTGGATGTGCCCCTTTAATTATGCCATGGTAACACTATAAATGGGACAGGATGTTTTCAAATGTTACACAACTTTAAATGTTAACCATCTATTGTTCTTACAGGGCACCCATGTTGCATTGTAGTGTGTGTGTGTGTGTGTGTGTGTGTGTGTGTGTGTGTGTGTGTGTGTGTGTGTGTGTGTTCCCCTCTGTGACTGTAACAGGACACAGGTAGAGAGTCAAAGTGACTTTTCAGAGCCCAACCATCACTTGGCAGCAATCAGCCTGCAGGACAGTGCAGCTCTGTGTGCTGCTAATGACTGTGACCGATGAGCTTTGCCCACTGTTTGTTGAAGTGTGGGAGCAAAACCAACTTCCTAAGTTTACACTGTGGATGCTCACAAAACTGAAATGAAAACTTTTCAGGGAAGTGTAACATATTCTGGATATTCTACAATGTTCGGATAGGTTTGTAGACATGGGTGTACAAGGATATGAGTGAAATAATAATAAAAATAATGAAGCAAAAGTATTATACACTGTATTTAGAGTCTCCTCTGCATCACATCACTGCATGTAACATGACCCTGCAAAATGAGCTGCAATGATATTGAGGGGCAGGAAAACGTCCAGGTTTGAGACAGAGAGGGCGTCTGTGATTCTAATGGAGTCATTATGGGAATAACAGCGACACTTATTCCTGATGCATATCAATGAATGGATATCAGTGTCAGGACCGGACTCAAAGAGCCACTGTTTGATCTTTCAGACGGACAGGGCTAAAGAAAAAAGAAAAAAACAGAGGGAGAAAGGCTGGCGGATTGTTTCAAGCGGTCCATGCCATCCATTCTGATGAGAGGTGGTGGTGGTGGGGTGGGAGGGGGGTCAAAAGAAGTGGATGAGAAGGGAGAAAGAGGTAAAATAGAGCTGATTGTTAGAGTAGTTCCTGACCAGCTAGCCAGCAGGAGAACAGTGGGGGCCAGTGTCAGGATACACACACAACCACACACTGTACAAACACACACTGTACAACACTCACATATATGTTACCCAGAAAGCTACACACGCGCACAGCGCGCGTACACACACTCACACTGTAATGAGTGAGGGGGAGAGCAGCATGTGACTGAATGGTCTCAGTTAAGTAGGTGGACTTGGTGGACTGATCCTAGCTCAGCCACTCTACTGTATGAAAGTCTGCCAGACGTCCTGATCATTTATGTAACTTGCAGATTTTTGTTTTCCCTTCATAACATTGAACAGGCTCTCTGCCAGATTCAGATGTCTTTTGGTGCTTTAAAAGTAAAATAGTCTCAATGTTGTGATGTTTCTGCACTTGCAGAGATGCGATGAAGCTGTACGTGATACTACATCATAATGACAGGGTAGGCCATTTAAAAAGTAAATGGTACTAAACATGAACAGATTAAAATGCACAGGAAAGTCCTGTCCACCAGAACAGTATATGCAAGCAAAGATAAATCTCTTGCACAAAAACTTTAAGTCATTAACACGTGATTGTAAATATTTGGACTTAAGACTTGGTTCTGATTTACGTCAGACTTGACTGCCAATTTGTAATTAAAGCAAAGACTTGATCATATTTTGCCGTGCGCATAATGATACATAGATCCTCCGAAACAGTAGGGGGCGATAAAGTCGCTGCTCAGCTAAAAGGACACCGGAAACGACTTCGAATTCATTCGTTGCTTCCTTCAGCTACGATAAAATATCCAAGCAAGGTGGTAGTAGAAGCACGTAACGTTACCTAAGTGCATTACTATATCGGTGAAAAACAAAAATGGCCCTTGAATCGCGTATCACACAGGAAGAAATCAAGAAGGAACCAGAGAAGCCC
Source organism: Perca fluviatilis (assembly GCF_010015445.1). NCBI lineage: Eukaryota > Metazoa > Chordata > Actinopteri > Perciformes > Percidae > Perca > Perca fluviatilis. The sequence goes on along the minus strand of NC_053135.1, from coordinate 5,437,295 downwards.
ATTGACCGAGAAAAGGTAGGCAGCGGGGTGTTATTTCAAAGCCCGGTTTAACGTTAGCTAGCTTGTTTACCATAGGAGCTCTCTCGTAAGCTAACCAGGTTGGGCTAGCTCTAAATGGGAACAGTTTGAGATTGTTGGACTTACTTTCAGGACAAACTCCAAACATTATAAAACAAGTACAACATAGGTAAGGTCAGACCTGCTTTGCGTGTTAAGCTACGTGATGCTCTGGTCCTCACCAGCAACTAAAAGGAGATTGTTACGTTAGCCTCTGCAGCGTGCTAGCGCTAGCTAGCTAGTTAATCGTAAATATCTATTCGTAATAAAACAACGGATAACATTTTGTAGTTTAGTAATTATATTGCTAACATTGAGACGTTGATAAAATCGTTTGACTTAACAGTTGCCGCGTGGACTGGAAAATGCCAATGAAACTTATTGGAAAAATACGATTTAAATGTGTTATGCTTAACGTTATGGGTAGCTAGACAAACAGAACTAGCTAGCAAAATGCAGTTCAGTTCGAACTAACGTCTTCAGGTAAGTTCGGCATGTATCCAATCCAAAGTAAATCCAAATCCCATATTTCCAAATTTTTGCTATAATTTACCTCAGCTCAGTTGTCCCGATGGTTCAAACGCTTTGTGTTAGTGTATTGCTCCCAATAATTCCAATAGTAACGTTACATTGGTGACTGTCGTTTCACCCCTTTCCTCAAGTTTCTAATATTCTTTTCTTCTCCATTAATTTGGGGTGGACAAAGCTAGCTAGTACATTAAGTATACTATGTGTATACTATGTATATGCATACAGATACCATTGATATTAGTACTATCACGATTTTTAAGCAATTTAAATAACTAAGGATAATAATAGTAGTGTTAATGTACTGTATATTGTTGTAGTTATGGATGGGCATTCGATTCAATTTTCTTTGTCGATCGTCTGGAAATTAACGATCGACTATTGATTAATCATTCATATTTTTATATTAAAATTCATTATTTATTTAACTTTTTATAAGTTAAAAATGCAATGAAAATACAGCGTGTTTTTCCTTGAGATCTTAATTACAAGAAGAACAACATGTGGCAGTTAAACTGGAGGTTATAGATATAAATTATAGATATATGCGGTGCTCTGAAGCAGCAGAACCTGCAGCTGCGAGCCGGCGTTCTTAAACAGAGTCCCTCGTTTGTTCTAAAATAATAAATAAAAAGAATCATGTTAAATAATAACTTAACCAAAAACATAATACTAGATCTGACAGGTTGTGTCAAAATGTAACTCAAAACTATCCAAGGCACAGACAAAGCCTAATAAAAAATAACCAGTAGGCTAACTCGGATACAACTTCTGAACCAGTCTACTGATGTGTGTTGAGAAAGATAAGCATGTTGACATGATTTGGGGTCAGACGCGACCGCTACCTGGTGACCGTCAGTCCAGCCACCGAAAACACCCGCGTTGCCAGGATGCACAGGTACCTCCACGCTAACTTGGCCCGCCCGGGGAACCTTATTCCGTTCTTCGTAGTGAGTTCTACCAGTATGGTGATGGTACGTCGTGACGGATTGTGATATGCTGGTTCCATTATCAATCTCAATGAACTTGCAGGTCCCTTAGGTAATTTTCTGCTCGTTGTGCATCGCAGCTCCTCCGTGCTAACGCAGAGTTTATGCTAGGTTGAGACAGAGCAGGATGCACTGCGGCCGCCACAGACATTAACCTGGGTCGGCTACATCATTTGCATTGTGGCCGTGTTGTACTTATACACAATTCAATTTTATTTATAGTATCAATTCATAACGAGTTATTTCAAGACACTTTACAGATAGAGTAGGTCTAGACCACACTCTATAATTTACAAAGACCCAAGAGTCAAATATTGCCCCCGGGTGGTCAAATGTTTAATTGCTGCCACACTGAAATTCATTTCACTGCTTCAAGACTCACACTACGCAAAGCAACCAGCATTAGTTTAATCAATAACAAATTAAGGTGATCGACGAAATTCTTAATAATCAATGATCGATCGTCGAGTAATCATGCCCATCCCTAGTTGTAGTTACTCGGTGTGACCAACAACTGGCAGCGAACTTTCGAAACTCCACTGCTGTCCAGCTTGACGCAAATAGCATTCTATTTATTTCAGGGAAAACTTTCAAAATACACAGATGTAATCCCTGTTTTTATATTAATTTCCATGACTGTGTGTAATGGGTTCATGTTTCACAAAATGTGATCATTTGAACCAATCTATTCCAATTAAAAAAATAATAATAATATTCCGATTTGTTTAGATTAATGTTACCTCTGTATTGTTGCGTGCAGCCAGCCATTGTGCAGCCTTTACTTTTTCGTTACACCCTAATGTTTGGTGTTTATTTTTGCTGCAGACCTGCCCCCTTCTGCTGCGAGTATTCACCACCAACAGCGGCCGACACCACAGAGCAGATGAATTTGCCCGGGGCAATGTTCCCTCCAGCGAACTGCAGATATACACATGGTGAGATCGCAAACATTTCACTTACATCTTTGTCATTGAATGTGTCAATCAAGCATTTGCCAGTGTTTTAAAGATGAGTTTAAAAGGCAGTAAAAGCTCCTTGTTGAGGTACAATTTGATTTTAATTCACAACTAAGAATTGGAGCAGGTCTCTGATTCTGTGTGTGTTTTTCAGGATGGATGCTACTCTGAAGGAGCTGACCAGCCTGGTGAAGGAAGTGTATCCAGAGGCCAGAAAAAAGGGGACCCACTTCAGCTTTGCTATCGTCTATCCAGACCCCAGAGGGAAAGTGTACAGGTTTGCAGCACCGGTTGAACTCATGTAGCAGGCCACTTTCCTAATGGTCTATTGAATTTGTGTGCATTGTATATTAAAAAATGTGCCTGTCCCCCCTTACAGATTGAAAGATATCGGCAACACTATATCCGGCAGGAAGGGTGCAGATGACTCAATGACGTTGCAGTCTCAGCGCTTCCAGATTGGAGACTATCTGGACATAGCTATCACACCACCCAACAGAGCCCCGCCCCTTAACCCACGCATGAGACCTTTCTGAACACAAACACTGATACATAAACCAACACACATTAACATACATTTTGCTTTGTTTATTTTTTTGCATTTCATCATCTTGGGTGGTTTTTGCCTCATTTTATAAAATGTGATGTGTAATAAAGTTGAATTTTTTCCAAAGTTTCTGTCCCTTCCTGTGTTATATACTGTGAGAGGGTATTAGGAATTAAGTCTTAAATAAAGTCGGTCCATTAAACTGCACTGGTGTTGTGAAAAAACATACTATTTTATCAGATTTTAAGGTGGTCCAGATGCCGCTAGAATTGGAGTCAGAATTCCTGGTGACACCTCAGTGATGATTTAATTTTTTAGGTTTTATTAAACATCCAATGGTGAAAATTGGAACTGCACTGGGATCTTGTAAGTAGGGAGTGAGCTAGTTGAAATAAATGTAAGCATCATCACTGCCTTCAATTATGGTTAATTTACAACACTGAAATTAGTTAAATGCTACTCAAAACTGCCTGAATGTTACGTCTAAGAAATATACAAAATTAAATGTTTTTGGGTACTTTAAGCCAAAAAAACAGCCAGGGACTTAAAATATTGCAGTTGTGGCAATGCTACAGAGTCATCGATGTATTTACGTGTAGTGCTGCTGGTCAGCCTCTTTGTGGTTAGTAAGGAGAACTTTATTTTGATAGTTAAAACAGGAAACTGTAGGACGTCCGGCTACGCATGCGTAATGCCACATACTGACAGCAAGTGGAGCAAACAGCCAAGCTAGCCAACTGTTAGCTGAAGAAAGCAGCTATTTACACACAGAACTTAGGTTAAGATGTTTCGGAGAAAACTGACAGCGCTAGATTATCACAATCCCAGTGAATTTGACTGCACAGGTAAGACACAACTCGTCAATGAGCTCTTGAATATGGTCTGGTGAGTGAACGTTAAACGTAGAGCAGGCTAACGTGCATGCACAAGTCCTGTTACTGGAGACAACGAAATGCCAAACTATAAAATAATAGTTCCATGTTGCTTTTTGGCCGACAAACCTATGTGTTTGTTGGGACACGAGATAACCTATTTTACGAGCTTTTTATGCCATAGACCATACAGTGTAGATCACATATCACATAGACCATTGACGTATTTAACAAATTGTTAAAGGAAACGCTCAATGTTTGCCGCTTGTGTCCACAGTTTTATTCCAACGTGTTTTAATATCATACTCTATAACTTCAGAATGAGCAATTTAGCAAGCAATATATAACAATCTGAGAATGTTAATTGAATGTGCTCACTTGGACTTCGGGCTAATGGACCTTTTTCACAGCAGACATGTTGACTTGTCCATAGTAGGAGAAGCACAGCTGAAATTGATAACCTTAACGATGGCTCAATTCCATCAAGTGTCCCAGTAAGCTATTTCAGTGAGTCAGCATGCCCAATACCAGGGCCTCTCCTAAGTGGGATGCAGCCATCATTAATGGATCTGAATACACCTGTGCTTTTCCTACTATGACATGTCAACATGTCTGCCGTGAGAAAGGTCTATTGCTGGGCTGTACATTTAAATTAACCACTGTTAAAGCAGTGAAGTGAATTGCCGGCTACCCCAGAATTAACGTTAGCAGATGATCATTAAACAAGATGCTCTGCAGCCCCTCCTAATCCTACAAAAAGGCCAAGATTGATTCAGTCTGCTTCTATTACACGACTGCAAACTACTGTATGTAGCCATATGTCCATTGGTTTGCCAACTAGTATCTGTCTCCCCTCTCTGCTCAGATGAGACGCAATTTAGGAACTGCATCGTGTGGCTGGAGGACCAGAAGATTCGACATTATAAGATCGAGGACAGAGGAAACCTGAGGAACATCCCGAGCTCAGACTGGCCCAAAGCCTACCAGAAGGTGAGACCATATCTGTCCATTGCCAAACTTTGACTTGTGGAAAATGCCACCTTAAAGCTGACATGAATGGTATTATGAATAGGATTTTAATTGTTGTGAAGCTGTTGGCACTTCCTTCCATGGATGCTATGTGTTTGAGTGTCCTTTCCTTTGTGCAGTACCTGCAGGATCTCAACTGTCCGTTTGGAGTTGAGGAGAAGCACGAGGCTCTAGACTGGTTACTGGGCCTGTCTGTACGATATGAATATGGAGACAATGGTAAGATGGCAGTACTTGTACGTCTGTTGTGATACTGGCAGCAGTGTTTAAGATAATGACAGTGAAACGTTTATAAAAGATAGCCCTGTTGCCTTGGTAGTACTACGCTGTAATACTGATGATGACCACTAGATGGAGACACTGGTAAAGGAATGTTTTCTAATGATTCCAGCCAGTGGTGGAAAAACCATTCAGATCCTTTACTTAAAGGTCCAATGTGTAGGAATTTCTCCCATCTAGCGTTGAGATCACATATCGCAATCGACTCTCTCGCACCACGCAGTTCAAAGTACATATTACAGCTACGGTAGCCTTCACGCTTCAAAAAGCTGGTCTCTTGCTCTTTTCAATATCCTTTTTCTTTTTCTGGGCGAAGAACAACACTCCTGTTCCTGAAATTTGGATTATGAATACGTGTGGTCCTCCATGTTTCCTTCTTTAAACTTGCCGGGGCCAGGAAGCTGTGATACCCATTAGCAGCACCTGTGAGTTTATCATGTGACAGCGAAAACACGAAAGGCGGAGCAGTATGTCCCTTACCGGCTACCGTATTTCAAGGTGGCGCATGAATATGGAGCGTCTACCCCAGGTCATGCAAATGCAAATGTAAAATTTCAAGCCAAAAGGAATACTTGGAATTGATGATGGTGTGAAGTTTGTCAACGGGCAACACAGATTTTTATAATGAACAACTAAACACGTTACACACTGGACCTTTTAAGTAAAGTACTAATACCACACTGTAAAAAAAATAAAAACTGTTACAAGGAAAGGATCATCAGGAAAATGACAAAGTATTTAAAGTAAAAGTACTCAATGCAGAAAAATCCTCACCATTTTAGAAACTGGAAACAATCCAAACAGTTCTGTCAATCAACTGTGTGTTTACTGGTCTAATCATTTCAGCTGTGCTTGGTTAATTTATGATAAAACATTGTATTTCATAAACTACATGTGTTTTGTGTACAAAAATCTTCATTTGTAAAGTAACTAAAGCTGTCAGACTAATGTAGTGGAGTAAAAAGTACAATATTTCCCTCTGAGATGTAGCGCAGTAGAAGTAGAAAGTGGCATGAAAAGTAAAGACTCGAGTAAAGTACCTAAAATTTGTACTTGGTACAGTACTTGAGTAAATGTACTTAGTTACATTCAACCACTGATGCCAGCTCAGTCACAGTCAAGCTCTTTCACAGAAACTGTCAAAAACCAATAAACAAATGAAGTTAAAATCTTTATATTCCTCTTTGATTTCTCACTTGACACGCTAATACTGTATATTCTCTGTACGATGTCACCGAGTGTTTATACTGGGGGGGTTTGGCGGCTCTCTCCTCAGTGGCTAAGTACAAGGACTGTAAGCCGCTGGCAGCCTCCAGCAACAGTGGGGACAAAGCAGTGGACCCTCTCCTCAACCTTGACAGTAAGTAGCAACACTTGTCTGCCTGTCCTTGCACTTTGCTTTCGCACATTCTTTCCTTTCCGATTCCTCCGTCTCTCTGTTCAAGGTGAAAGATGAAAGCATCATTTGTTTGTTTTCCAGGTAGTTCACCAGATTTCAAAGCAGGAGTGACCGCTCTGGCCAACATCCTAAAGATACAGCGACATGATGATTACCTGGTTATGCTCAAGGTGGGAGTGGGCTCATGTCAAGACATTTTCTCTTGGCTTTTACATTTTTTTCTTTTCTTAAATGTCTTAATGACTCAGGCTCTTAAGAATGTTTATACCTATTTTTTATTATCACTATATACTTAATAGTAAATTGTCATACTAATCAGTTTTCTGGTGTTACTCCTGCCAGGCTATTCGTATTCTGATCCAGGAGAGACTCTCTCCAGAAGCAGTCACTAAAGCCAGCCAGCATACAGAGGTATTGTAAACTGAAGATCCACATGTTTAGTATTAAGAACCATATCTAGAGATTCCTAGAAACCTTCAAAGTCAATGGAGCGGTTTAAATATATGTTGCTGTGTTTCTCAGGGTATTCCAGTAGCTTTAGACAAGCACATCTTGGGCTTCGACACTGGAGGTGAGTGCTGCTTTTTTGATATAAGAAGTACAGGAAGGGCAGATTACAAAAAAATATATATACAATTTCTGTAAAATAATTTCTTTATCCCTTCAATCATTTTGTGACCGCTTAGATTAATATTGGGACCACGTTGGGAACCATTGGTACATCCATACGTTGCCATCCACTCAGACAGGCAGTCCTGTGATCACAAATCTCCCTTCGGCCGGTTACACACTGGAAGCGTGGCGTTATATTTCGGCTCCCATGTTAACAGGTCAGAGCTTACACACTGCCTGCCTGAGACGCGTGCCTGCTAGAAATAGAACAGACGCGAGCGTGTTGGAAGCGTTTCCAGGCAAAATAGAATAGGAAAATGTTTGTCATTTAGACACAAATGCATAATAAATGACATCTTGATGTTTGAAAGTCTCGAGGTTTTGACATCAATGTAGATATAAATGTAATAAATTTCAGAGAAAAGATTTTCAAATATTGCACCTGTCATACAGAACGAAATATTCTGTAACATTTTGCAGTCAATACTGCCGATGTTGTCTTGCTTTAATCAAATCAGTAGGTTATATATATATAAAGGGTAGGATAGGCTACGATAACAGCGTAATGTGCGTTCTGAGTGACGGTCCAACATCAGGCTAGATAGGCTCTTTACAGCTACACTAAGTTGTTATAAACAGACCGCCCACTTACCCATTATTTGAATCAGTCGGCGCTCTGTCCCGAGATCAGCCCTCCCTGTACCTAGGAGCAGGAGCAGCGCCGCGTCAGACATGCTTCTGGTGTGTAGGACACAGAAAAATGCACACAGCTGAGACGCAACAGAAACGCCACGCTCGCGCGCCGCGTCCAGTGTGTAACCGGCCTTAGAGCTGCCGCGTGGAGCAGCATGAACACAACGGTGTCCACTAAAACGTAAAATCCATTTCTTCTCAGATGCCACTCTGAATGAAGCGGCCCAGATCCTGCGCCTGCTGCACATCGAGGAGCTGAGGGAGCTCCAGACGAAGATCAACGAGGCCATCGTAGCCGTTCAGGCCATCATAGCCGACCCCAAGACAGACCACCGGCTGGGCAAGGTGGGAAGATGAGAGCGAGGATGGACAGGGACACTAAAGGAAGGCAGGGACTGAACCAAGGGAGTTTTAATTTGATTTTGAGAGGAAAAGCCTGTCTGCGCTGTGGACATAAATGAGTTTGGATTTTGTTTCCGTTGTTTCATGAGATCAGAGTGATCCGATTGGGAATTTGGACTAAATAGGAGCAAATGCCAAATTTTCAGATGCTGCTTTTCATTTTTGTACTGCAGCGTGAATGAATTTACACCACGTTAAAATAGTTTTTGATTGAGTAATTAATTAGTGTTAGTAGTACTGATTTAGACTAATATGTTAAGTCATAATTTCTTCAGACTGGGGTCTAACCTTCAGATTATCTCCTGGCTCCCGCAATAGAAACCCACAGAGAAGCTTCTCAGTTATTCCTGGACAGTTAGATTTGTCTCTTTTGTTTCCAGAGGTTTTTTTGTTTGCAAATGGAAGAAAGGGTTATTTTGAAACTGTTTACATTGACACTGTGGGAAATGTATAAATCCAGCTGAACAGAGTTTGGCTCCTGTGCTTCTTGTTTGGTGGGGATTTTCCTGTTCAGCGTCTTAAAGAAGCATCAACCCAGAACACAATTATCTCCAAAAAGTCCGTCAAGTACCAAATCACATTTTATTGTTATAAATATCACATCTTATAAAAGAAAGATTTGAAAAGTAGTAGTAAAAATATTTGGCAAAAAAATAAAGAATGTAACATCCTTCCATCATGTGTGAAATACAGATTAGTAGTGCAGAGAAATATGGCAGGACTGTAGTCACTGATCTGACTGTGGTGGAATCATTTCAGTCACCTAACAATGGCAACAGATTTCCACTTAGCCTAATTCATGGCATTTCAAAAAACAAACAAATACATGTTTCCGAGTATGTAATACTACGTTTTGTCTAATCATGTTGCTTATTTAAGCCTTTTGACTTGCATCAGTTAAATTCTTGTAAATCTTTAAGTTGTCATAGTGACACTAAGCTTATTTGCTTTTTTGCCTTTGGTTAGATGAGGAGATTTCTACCACTGTCATATCTGTGGTGTCAATATTCTCATCAAGAAGGCAAATAACACATTTCCCAAACACTAAACTATTCCTTTTGCCTGTTTTTATTTTTGTCCAGAATCCACAGCTAAATAATTTGACTGTATTTAAAAAGCCACCGTGGCCAGCTGCTGACCAAAAGGAAATCTGATGCTCTGTTTCACAACAGAACGTTGGCTCCAACAGTTTGAAAGCTCTTCAAGTGATTCTTCTTTGGCTTTAAAGAACAAAATGTGCACACGTATACATTTTAAAATCTGATTTCATTGTACTATAGCTTTAAATCAATAGAAAAAAAACCCAACTTGCATACAAAAATACAGTAAAAAAAAAAAAAACTAAAAATGAGGTATAAAACAAATTTACAAAACATTTATTTTGGGGTTATATCTTTAAGGTGAGATAATGGGGTCAGGGTGAGTGGAGGGGGTTGTAAATTTGCTCCGACGGTCGATCTGACAACAGGAAGCCATCTTGCGCCCTACTGAGTTTCCTTTTCTTCTGAGTGACACTGGAGAGGAGTTTTAACGTGGTCCTGCCCTCTGATCAGTAATCGGCCCAGAACTTTAGCACCAAAGGACCCTGCAGCTGCCAGTCCGCTGTTAGTGGCTCCCTGAGGACAAAATATAAAATTCACACATATTACATTTCTAGTGGAAGTACAAACCTTTTTTTTTCCTTTTAGTTTATAGCTCCAGCTGGAAATGAAGAGTTAAAGGTCTGATTTTCTCTTCCTGTGTAAGTCCAAATGTGACAGGATGAGAGCTGCAGTCGCTTAATGACAGAAGACAAAGCCCGACACTGTAAAGAGCGTGTGTGTGTGTGTGTGTGTCTGTGGTCATGTATTCAACAATAACAGCTTTTAAGCCTCTTACAACCAGCTCCCAAACCCTTAACAAGTGTGTTTTAGAGCTGTCATCATGGTCAGAATTACACCACGCGTCTCGACCTCTTTGAAGCGAGCGGCTGTTATTTAGGCCGGGGCTTTAGAGGGTGAGAGGACGTGCAGACGTGACATTTACAGCAACACACAGCTATCATTCGGACCATTGTGAGAATCAGACACACACTGAATTGAGCGCGCAGATTTTACACACTCTGCAGATGTGTAGAGCTTTGACAACGACATCTGCCAAGGCGCCACTTTAGGGATTATCCTGTGTTTACAGGGCTACTTTGTACTTTCAAGGTGTTTAACACGAGGCTTTGAAAGGAGTGCAGACATCAACACATCAAACACAAAATACAGGTAGAGGGTCGCACACAGCTGTGTAATCATTGTTCTTGTGTCTATTTCGTGGGTGTATGTGAAGTCACCACACACACACAGTGGAGTAGAGGGTCTAAGCCAGCTGTGTGATGACTGTTTTCTAGGTGCATGGTGATGAAACACAAACTTGCATTTCTTCCTTACTGGTAATTATTTACTCTTGTGTGCAAACTATTCATATATGCAGTTTTTACAGATGTATAGTTAGCACTCTCATGGTGGTTTGACAGTGTCCTGGTATTTGTCTTGATTCAATTGAAACATTTAAATATCTCCACACATTTTATGACAAATATTCTGCTTAGAACAATAATTTGTGTGATATTTATTCCTCATAAAATTACATCTACTACCTCTTCCTCACTGAAAAATCCACAATCTATCGATCTATTGTATGAATCTGGAATAGTTCAAATTCAATAAATGCAGCCTGCACGGTTCAGACATCTGGTGGAAGTTGACTGATGTGATGACATCACTGTTAAAAAAACAGCAAGCCAGCCACATTAAATCAATATATCGAACCATGTTTAGCTCATGTTTACTTTCACATAGTCTATATCGACGATGTTTCATTTCCGGGATTTCTCCATTGCTACTGGAAATTCCGCCGGATGTCCACTACCTTCCTCTGTCTTTGTGTTGGCGTTCTGACCTCTGGTGGATTTCTGAGGACTAGGGTTAACTGCTCCTCAGATCTCTGCAGGGTAAATCCAGACAGCTAGATAGACTATCTGTCCAATCTGAGTTTTCTGTTGCACGACTAAAACTACTTGTGAACGTACACACGTTCCACCAAAACATGTTCCTTCCCGGGGCTATTTTGCAGTTGTCTGGCGCTTAGCACCGGCCAAGACGATTGGGACTGGTTTGAAGAAATGCCGATAAACCAGAGCATGTTTTCTCCTATCCTGAAATGTTGTGTGGACTAGCCAGACCCCCCTCCGCAGCGCAGTGGAGGAAGGTCTGGCAATGCCAGACTAACTTTCACAACACACATACCTGATAGACAGTGGTTGGTTGCAATGGCGATGCCATACAGGTGAGAGCGCTGGTCAGGCAGGTATTCGTCGGTGATCTGACTGCTGTCTTTGCTCACTGCGATCACTCCATCCCTATGTGGCGGAGAGAGAGACTCTTACAATGGGGAAGGCAGCAAGGCTTCATACTAATCAGCCCATTGATTAATGATGAGTAATGAATAAACCAAACAAACAGAACGATAGATAAAGATGGCTACCTCCTCCAGTCAGAGTAATAGAAGTGGTTCCTGTAGTAGACCATGCTGAACGGGTAGTTGAGGCTGGGGTGGATCACTCTTCGGCCTGAACCATCCGGGGATACACACTCTAAACGCTTTGTACCTGACGTACAGAGCATAAAAAAAACATGAATCATTATCTTAAGCATATTGCTTTTCAGATACTAGATAGATGCTAGCGTCTTTTTGGGAGAAAATTAAATAAAAACAGAGAGAAATGATTTTCAAAAACATTTACAGGAGATGGCAGTACTTTGTAGCCGTGTCTTGTCCCCCTTACATTTCAAAATTCTAGTTTTGGAAGATCTGCAGACATGTCACCCCATCCAATCACATGAGAAGCAGTTGACCAGTGGTCACGTTGACAGTGGTAGTAGTAGTAGTAGTGTTTACCTGCGTCGGCCCAGCAGACTTGTCCAGAAGAAGAGTCATACGTGAGAGCGTTTGGCAAACCGATCCCGTCAGACACCACCACCATGCGGTTCTGACCGTCCACTGACGAACTCTCGATCTTAGGAGCCTCTCGGTTCCAATCTGTCCAATACAGAGTGCTGCAGAGAGGGAAAAATGGGAATTTATGACACTTAAACTCCATTCTGCAAATTATTCAACTGTATCTCTGCTGGATTTGCATTACGCCACACAATAAGTACACTTATTGCTTGCAGTTGTGGGTTTTCACATGGACTGTTTTTTGGTACCGAGCCGGATCTGGCTACACAAAACACCACACACACCACACACACACACACACACACACACACACACACACACACACACACACACACACACACACACACACACACACACACACACACACCTCGAGGGACCAGTTGCCTCATGCTAATGAGGTCACGGTCAGGTTACTCTGGGCAACGTGCAACCTTTGACCCCAGCTCTCCCAGTGCATTTTGTTTCATCTGAATACATCAGAAAAGATGGACCACACTGGCTAACGCAAATAGACACATTTTTCAAATAAACTAGTTACTTCATATTTCTCATGAATGTTTCTGTGATGAATCAACTCATATTTTATTGTTTGCAACATCTCAAACGCCCCAAAACTTTGCTCAGCAGGATGATCAGAGCTTTAGGCAGAGTGTGTGTGGGCTGCTTATGACGCCACGCTGCTTTTTGGTCTGTAGATGATGGCGTACATGTGGGCAGTCCACTGGGAACTACAGGTAATACACACCACATGAGCAATCAGCTTACACAAGCACACACCATGTGTTTACGAGTCTGTACGGTAATTAATTCGATGTTGGTGTAAGACATTCATACACATGTACACACTTTCATAATGTGAGTGCACATTTCGGTGTGTCTGCTTCGCTGTGTGTATGTCTGTGTGTCAGGGCAACAAAAAACTCAGGGCACATGCTTAATCATACGTTTACCCATTTGAAGCAGTGATTACCTTTAGGAGTTGGCATTCTGTCAGAACACACACACACACACACACACACACACACACACACACACACACACACACACACACACACACACACACACACCTGTTGATTATGTGATTAGTTGCAATGATGAAAAGCAGATGTTATTTCTGGAGAGCTGACCGATGACTGCCTCATACTTTCATTCTTGTGAACCCCGTCTCATACTGATGAAGTCATGTTTAGGTCCCCCAGACTCAACAAGACTCCTTTCTGCAAAATTGCTCCAAATACAATCTGCACTTTACTATAATGAAATAGACACAGGCCATGTTGACTCATAGCCTGTCTAAGGACTCAAATGTGTTTGTCATGGTCGTGCTAATGGGCTGAAAACCAGCTGAGCCCTTTCCAGATATAAAATCACTCTGTATACAGTGAGAGCTGTATATCATTCTGCCTCAGTGGAGCACCTCCAGGATGTTACACTTGAACGCTAAGAGAGTGTGTGGGTGCTTGTTTGTTTCTTGCTCGGGGAAGAGATTTGTACATGTTTGCAAATCCAAACCCAAGTGACAGGTTTTGTAAGCTGCATGGCTCAAGTGATATTTGTTTTTAAACTGTAAGCAAGACAGACAAAAAGCGAAGCTTTACCCGATGGAAGAGACCACTATGATGGCTCGAGGGTTGACCAAGTCTGTGTCAAACAGCGTCCGCCTCCCACTGCCATCCAGGTTGGCGCTTTCAATCACGTCAGGGTTCGAGTCGACCCAGAACATCAACCTACGTTTGACATCCACCGCCAAACCCTCTGGACTGACCAGATCTACTCGGAGCAGGGAGACCATATAGAAAGTATTGAGATCGCATTAAACATGCAACATTTATTATCAAAATGAAGGAGCACGAAGCGTGAGTTCTTACTTGTGTTAATGAGTATCTCAGGCTCAGCACCTGTCGCCATTGAAGCTCTGTTGATTGTTCTTGCAGACAAATCTGTCCAATAGACGTGGTTTTCTTTGCAGTCATAGGCTATACCAACAACTATGGAACCCTGGACACACACATATGAACATAAGCATACACATGACGAGATATGTCAAGATAATTACAGCCACATCTGTGTTGAACTTTTGCAACTCGGCCCTTTTGTTTCCATTTCCACACGTCCACATTATGAGGAGTTCTGATCTCAGATTAAAAGACGATCTTTGGCACAACGTTGCGTACAACTTTAACTAGTTTATAACTAGCTCAACTAGCTTACTTTATGTTGTAGCAGTAGCTAGAGCTGATCTTATTAGTGATGCTGCGTAGATAGCAGTCTGTGGTTTGTCTTCATTTGTAAGTGTCGTTTTTTCCAGCTTTGACAGTCCTTAAAGCTGTGGAAGGCAGTTTATTTTTGGCGTCGTTGGCCAAAATGCCCATAATAATCTTTAAACATATTGTAATTCAAGTAGTCTGAGAGTAAACTAGACTTCTGCACCTCCTCTTGGCTCTGTTTTTAGGCTTTAGATAAGTTAGCTGTGATGGAAGACTTTGGTTATTCACAGGTCATTTCAGAGAGAGAGAGAGAGAGAGAGAGAGAGAGAGAGAGAGAGATTTGCTAAAATGCAGCTGCAAGATGGTCATAAGCAGCAGATGTCCACCTACATAACGCGACACATTCCCATTTCTAGTCTAGACAGGAAGTTAAAAGGCAAAACAATGGAGTCCGAGCACTCCCTTGTTGTTAAAACACAGTTGTCCTATCCTATTGTAGAGATGAATTGGCTTTCAAAATGGCTATAAATTAAACTATTTCTAAAAAACCAAAGAACCACAGGAATTCTCTATGTGCATAAGAACCAACTAACAAAATAGATACCAGAAGTTAAAATTGACAGAATATGTATGGAAGCATGTATTTATCTGTTCATCTCTTACATGTAGAGTGAGTAGTGTTTTGGAGCGGGTTGCATCTAGTCTGGTCCCGTTGAGAGGCAACGCTCCTATTTTCTGTCCCTGAGCGTACAGCAGTGTGATGTCAGTGTTTGTTGGAGGGGTCACATCCGGGCGGGGCAATGGGCGCACTGTGGGCGGAGCCACTGAGGGAAGGCCTGTGACAAGATTGGATGGGTTAAAAAAAATATAAGTTTCAGCCATGATTGGTGGCATTAACACTGGAACAAAACCGTACAGGGACATGCAATTTTGACTATGTAAACAGACAAAGGTGAAAAGACACTCACATGCAGGTTTGACGACATCATGTGATCGGGTACCAGGAACCTCCCGCCCGTCTTGGTCCACACACCAGCAGTAAGTAGTTTCTCCATAACACTGGACTGGACTGAGAGACAAATCACTTTCTCAAGACATTTGTCATTAACAACTATTTCAACTACTGTGTGTGTGTGTGTGTGTGTGTGTGTGTGTGTACCTGAATTGTCCATCTGGCTCACACTGAGGCACGTATTGTTGTGCATCTGGTTTTCCACCATAGTGCTCAATCAAACTGGTCCTCCATCGCTCACACACACTCTCAGGGTGCTGGGTTGGAGTAACAGGGACTGAGGGGGACACAAATCAAACAAACCCAAAGCTAAACATAAACATAAAGTTAAACATAATGCTAAATGGTTGTAAAATTAAAATTTTTAGATCCCGTTCTGTTGTAATTCATCATTATTCAATCATATTCTTAGGGTGTTTTATAACTCAAGTGTATATCCCAGTGATAGATGGAGTGCTTGGCTAATACTGTGGGGAGGCCCTGTGTTTCAAGAGGCACACATACATACATACACACATCTTGCTTTTGGCAATATTGTTTACCTTGTAAAATCTCTTTAATAACTCATTTTATAGGAGAGCTTTAAAACTAAACCTGAAACCACTTTAGGCTTCCACTCATGTTTATACTGGCCTCTCTCTCCCTCACTCTTCTCGCATTTCTAATGTGAGACTGCAGCTGCTAGACTAAGAATGAGATTAGGATAATATTTGAAAGGAGGGTGAGAAGAGAATAGCTCTACAGTGAGAGATCAGAGAGGTTAAGAGAGAAGACGACTAAACAATTAAGCTGATGTCTCCGTGAGTTTTTCCAGCAGGATTTGTTGTAGTGGCGGTTAGCGTGCTGCAATCCAGTCTTCTGAATCATTTGGTTTTACTTCTATTTGCTGTTTAACCACATGACCAACAAAACATAATGATTCATGTGTCTCTGACGTCCTTCCCAGAAATCGACAGCATGTGGATTCTCCACTAAATCATTGATATTTCAATCCTTAGGCCGACTTACTGTGTTGGCAGTGAGTTGTATTACTTATGTGGGCACACACATTTGCGGGTGTTTGACGCCTGCATCACATAAAGTTCTAAATTGGGTACACATGTAATTCAAGAATCCAACTAAAATTGTCAAATGATGGGGTTACACCCACACAAATAATGTTTGTCTTAACTCCGGGTTTGGACCAGAGGATATGGATCCCAAACTTAAAATGAGCAGGAAATGCCCTTGCCTCCCTCATCATGAACTATTACAGAGGAATCCCTGTGCAGTGGCCAACATAAAAGACTGGTTGTACTGCACAGCTTCCAGGTGTAGATGAGTGCAACTGAATACGAGGCAAAGTAGTAATGAAACAAAGTCTGTTAGGTTTTAGGCTGAGCAACCGTACATATCTACAAGCATGTCTGTCTGTCTGTGGGTGTAACACTGTTTTGTCACTCAGCTGGTCAGGCAGCCCGTCTTGTTTGGGTTTGGTTGCCTGGCAACAGCCGGCTGCTCATCTTACCACGAAATGACCACTTCAGATGTTTGGATGGTCATAAATGGAATTTATAGCAAGAACTGAATTTATAGAGCGGCCTCTGTGTGTACATTAGAGTGTGAGTGAGAGGGCGAGAGAGGATCACAGGGTTAGAAAGAGAGAGGGGCAAACAAGTGATGATTTTTTTCATTTTAAATTGTTAACTGCCATAAAGACATTACTTGTTAGATTTATTATTAGGATCAAAACAATTAAACAACAAAACGATGTATACTGCCTCACAGCTAACTATCAAAAGAATGGTTATATACAGTATGTAAAGTTCATAGAAGTGCCTTCTTGTTCTAAAGCTCTTGCTCAGGTGTGATCACTGAGTCTTTATTAACAGAATAATTCTTAGTTAGAGGAGAAGATCACTACCTTCTCATCTACCTCTCAGCAAAAAGGATAAAAGCGAATTTCCCAAAATGTCAAAATTATTCTATTAATCTGAATTGTATGTCGCTTGGATGCAAAAATCCTTGGCTGAATGACTATTTGTGAGACTCAAAGTGTCTCAAGCTGTGATAACCGTCTCACCTGGTCTGTCACAGTCTACAGACGGTGTACCAGGTGGAGTCCTGGTTCCTGCTCTCTCCTGTCCCCTTCCATCCACACACCAACAATGGCCAGTGGAACCATGGCACTAAAATATATAACAATTAAAAGCAACAATATCCATTATAATAATAGTAAGAAGAACAAAAGCAAGAGAAACACAAACACACACACACACACACACACACACACACACACACACACACAAAACCTGTCTGATGAGAAAGAGACATAGTTGTACCTGTCGAGGTAGGTATTGTCCTTCTGCATCACACTGGGGTACATAGGCTCCAACTATAGGATATCCCTCTGGACTGGTGGTCTGTACTCTGTCTCTGTGTTGCTCACAGTGAGTTTTAGGACGCTCTGGTTCATCTGGATAAAAAATATCAAATCTACATGAGTTATTAAGAAACACATTTGTTCTTGGCAAATATATAGATTGAGTCATTACGATTTAATGAGCATCTTTCACAGACTAGTCTCAACTTGGCTTGTCATGTCTCCTCACTGCCAAGTTACCTTATCCAGTCCCACCAACTCTTTGCAGATGACATTGAACTTTTATCAGGTGGATGCAGAAGTCTGTGCATCTCATCACTTTAACTTAGCTGGAAGAAAACTATACTCTTTCTTGGTAATCCTGACCTCTGACTGCAAAAGAACCAAAGAATTCTGCACTCTGTCAATTACTTGTATTTACAACTTTTCGGTTAGTCACAGTTTTTGATTCAATCCATCTTCAATACACTCTGTCGTGCAATAACTTAATTAATCCTGACCTCTCTTTTGTGTCTAACTCCTTCACTCTGACGACCTGCTTCTCGGTTGAGATGTTAAAACAACCTTGTCATATTCACTGTAACACTCGTATATTAAAACATTTATTTTTTTGGCAGGATAGAACTGCAGTCTCACCTGGTCTGTCACAGTCTTTGGTTTGTGTACCAGGTGGAGTCCTGGTTCCTGTTCTCTCCTGTCCCCTTCTGTCCACACACCAACAATGTCCAGTGGAGCTGTGGCACTAACATAACGATGAAAGAATATTTAGGTATTTTGTCTACAATTAGTTTCAAGTTAGTCAAAGTAATATTAAACCATGGTAAAAACAATGAAATGGGTCTGTTATTCAATGCTAACCTGCAGTGGTCGGTACTGTCCATCAGCATCGCATTGGGGCACATAAGCTCCAACTATGGGATATCCCTCTGGGCTGGTAGTCTGAGCTCTGTGTCTGTGGTGTTCACAGTGAGTTTTAGGACGCTCTGGTTCATCTGGAAAACATTTACAAGTTTCCAAAAGTTGTTAACACAAAAAAAAAAAATCTAGCAAATCTCAAATTGCAGGTCTGGGCGACATCACCTAAAATCCACATTAGCCATGGTGAGTTATTATGTTGGCCTGTTGGACCTCAATATGCCTCGTTTAGGAGGACGACCACCAAGACTGCACTCCTTGCTGTCCTTCTCCTGACCCACTGTGCTGATGACAATCAACTATCCAGATGACCTCTGAAAGACTTCCCCATGCTCTATGATGGTATCATGATGACTCCTGCACAGACTGTTGTCTTCTGACGTACCCTGAATACGAGGCAGTCATTATAGCCCTTTTTTCGTTCTGTAGGTCTACACTGTGCAACATTTGACTCTGCTCAGAAGCTTGTTTAAGCTCTCCTCATATCCTGTATAAACAATTATAAATCCCCCCTTGGCCGGGCTCCTATCCTAAGTGTTTTCATCAACCCCTACAACTCATTTGGAATGCTGCAGAATATTTGTGTCTAACTTCCAAAAAGTATACGTTATCATTGTGAACCTTCACTCTGGCCTCCTGCTTCTTAGTTAAGAGGTTACAACCGGATCATTATGTTTTCCCCCCAACGAGTCTTGGCAGTCTCACCTGGTCTGTCACAGTCTTTGTGTTGTGTTCCAGGCGGAGTCCTGGTTCCGGCTCTCTCCTGTCCCCTACTGTCCACACACCAACAATGTCCAGTGGAGCCATGACACTGAAGCAATAGTGGAAGATCTTTTAGGCATTATGTCTACAATTCTATTCAAATTCCTCCACACAATGTCAAAAGATGTTTACCTGCAGTGGTGTGTACTGTCCATTAGCGTCACACTGGGGTACATAGGCTCCAACTATAGGATATCCCTCTGGGCTGGTGGTCTGTACACTGTCTCTGTGGTGCTCACAGTGAGTTTTAGGACGCTCTGGTTCAACTGAATAAGAAAGATTGATACACGAGGCATTAGGAAACGAGGGTGGTACTGGCAAAACAGGTAAGTTATTATGTTTTCTCATAGACTTTCTGTTCCTACTAAGCTACAATAATTAGGAAATATCAATTCAACACATCTTTTACAGAGTAATATTGTTGAAATAACCGTTTTTAAGATTATATGACCTAATGATTTGCTTTTGCTGATGGACTCACTCTTTCCTCAGTTCCTGTCCTCTTATACCTTTTTCTTTGAAAGGTTTTTAAGGAGGTTTAGGACATACTGTCTCCTACCTGACTGGTTGCACTTACTGAGGGCTGTGCATGGAGTGTTTGTTTTTTACCACACATCCTCTGCACTGGGGTACCACATGGTTCAGTACTGAGCTCACTACTATTCCTTACCACACAAGACCCTTCGGCTCTATTGGGACAACCCATAAACCGTCCTGCTAGTGCTGCTATTAGCTTGTTCAAGATCTACTCGTAACCTACATTGACTACTAAACTCCCTTCGGACTGGGCTCCTAAAGTATTCTCTTGAGTCCCTGAAGCTCATTCTGAAACCTGCACAATGTTTGATTTTACCTGCCTATAAACATCCATCCGCTTCATTCCTGCTTCCCATTTAGCTAAGACCCAATGCTTGAATGTATCTATGCAACTATTCTTTGGCAGCTAGAAACAACAGTCTCACCTGGTCTGTCACAGTCTACAGATGGTGTACCAGGTGGAGTCCTGGTTCCGGCTCTCTCTTGTCCCCTACTATCCACACACCAACAATGGCCAGTGGAGCCATGACACTGAAAAACACAATAACCAACCATTGTTAGACATAATACGCTGTATGACAGAGCAAAGACATAATGGGCCCTATCTTGCACTCAGCGCAATTGCCTTTGTACACCGACGCATGTATCATTCCTATTTTGCACTCGACGCACAGCGGACTTTTCCCTCCACAGATGCACGTCGATAAATTAGGGAATGTATTTGCGCTCCCGGCGGCAGTTCAGCGAAAAGAGGAGGCGTGTTCCGGCGCAAACGTTACTTTGTGCTATTCTACAGTTTCAGAAAACAATTCCACCACTGACAAGGAAAAACCTGGCCTAAAGTCAGTGGCGCTAGTCTAAAGTCAGTAGCGCGTTATTCAGATGCTATTTTAGGGGCGCATGCTTGGCCATAATGTAGGGTGTGCACAACGCGCATACACTTCTCTCATCTAAATGGATGCAGCAGTTCCCATTTTTGCAAACCATACATAATTACAAAGGAAAATATTACTGAAAATGCACTTCAGGTGTTTGGATAGGTCAGGAGGCACTTTACAGTACAGTCCTCAAAAAGTCGCAGCATTCTTTGTGGCTTGTTGTGTTTTACACAACATTTCCATGAATCATGGATGTGTTGATGACATAAATGAGGAAATATTAGAGGACTCCGGCGGGATCTGGTCCAGGAGTAATGCGCGATGTGCTCCTGGTGGAGCGGGTGGACGGAGATGGAGTGGGGGGAAGAGGAAGGGGCACAACAGGTGCAGGTGGTGCGTTTGGAGGCCCACGCTCCATGGCTGCAGCAATCCGCTCCAGACTTTAGGAGATGCGCCCGAGTGGCCGCAGCAACATCGCCACCCGGCCAACACGGGCATTTATTACTTTGCCACATCCCGGACAGCTCCCGCTGGCGTGCGCCAGGCAAATCCGCCGTCATAATAGCAATCTGCCATGGAACAAGCGCGCCTGCTCTTAAAGGGAATGTGAGAGGATGCTCTGATTGGTTTATTGCACGTTACGTCCAAACCACACCTAGCTACTTCAGACCAACCCATTTTAGATTTGCGTCGGGCGCAAGAGTCATTTATCCCGCCGGTATAATAGCAACAGCGCCCGAGATCCGCCCACAAAGCTACTTGCGTTTCATACTTGCGTTTCAGATCGTTAAAATAGGGCCCAAAGTCTCTATACATTAAGACCAGATCGTACCTGTTGGGATGTGTAGTGTCCATTTGAATCACACTGAGGTACGAAGACTCCTCGTATAGGATATCCCTCTGGACTGGTAGTCTGTACACTGTCTCGGTGCTGCTCACAGTAGGTTTTAGGACGCTCTGGTTCATCTGGAGATTTCGGATTCAAATTTCACAAAGAGCCTTAATTCCAGTGAGCCATACTTCAGTGTATTTTAGGTTTGAGAGAAAGAGAACAGACCCTTTTCTTTACCTGGTCTGTTACAGTCTACGGACGGTGTACCAGGTGGAGTCCTGGTTCCTGCTCTCTCCTGTCCCCTACCGTCCACGCACCAACAATGGCCAGTGGAGCCGTGACACTGGAGCAATATCGATTGGTATCAAAATGATGGTTATATTTCCTACTTAAAGTTGCATGAAATTCATAAATTAAACTGGATCTGTCACCAGATGCTAACCTGCAATGATGTGTACTGTCCATCTGCATCACACTGGGGTACATAGGCTCCAACTATAGGATATCCCTCTGGGCTGGTGATCTGAGCTCTTTCTCTGTGGTGCTCGCAGTGAGTTTTAGGACGCTCTGGTTCATCTGGGGAGATAAAGATAGACAATAACAGGATCATATGCATATTCTTTTTGAGTGTGTGAAATAGAAGAACTCTATTATTCCAAAATGGATTGGTGGGCATTCAAATACATTGAGTAATACTAGACAACAATAAGTTATTAATGTTTTTTGATGCTGTAAAAAGTTATTTTTCATTTGTAATGTTTGTAACTACAAGAAAAAGAAAAAAAAACTATATTTCTAATATAGACCATTTAATCAAATTAACCGCTAACTATTATTAAGTTCATTAATTATGGAGTGCATAGTTAAATGTTAATCATGAACAACAAATCGACAAATTACCACATTTTTACAAATGCAGTACAAATATACAAATTATAATGCATGTGGAAATTATCTTTTTTCAAAGTATAATTTTCTATTATAATTACATTATCCGTTACTGCATAGGCTACTACTTAAGGTTAATGCTGAATGTTTGGACTGGGTTGTGTTTGTGTAAAGACCTACAAATGTACTTCAGGCACATTTTAAAAGGGATGACTGGGGCAGTGTTTATTTTCTCACTGACAGCTCATAGTTAAAAAGGGCTGAAGATCATAAAATCCATTTAGCCGGTATATAGCTGTGTCAACTTTCAGTTAATAAAAGAAAAAAATAACAGTTGCAGTTATTTAATCTTTGCCGATTTCAACAATATATATACGGAATTGACTTTTTCTCGTGTTTTTTTAGCTTCATCTTACTGATTGAGTATGCCGTCTTATGTGTTCAACTTACTACAACACACACAGCCTTGCAGTGATATCACCTGTTTTTCCAAGGCTTGGCATTCCAAGGCTATGACCCAATGACCTCAATAGTGCACCACTTACAAGGCTAGACATACACTCACATAAAACGTGCTGTCTGTTTGACTTGTCATTGAGTTGAGGAATTAGTGGGTTCACAGGTCAATGTTTAGCAAGAAAGCCTTGGAGAGCCATGACATAATACACCTGCTGATGCTGGTACTGTTACTGCAGATAACAACACAGCTTTAAGCACTCATGGGTAGCTGAATAGAGGGAGAGTTCTGTCTTAGGGATGTAACAATACAACATGGATTGGTTAAAAATCGCTATAAATGTAAAAAGATTACACCCTATTGAGATAAAAAATGAATCGCAAAGCAATTTTTAAACAGCCTCGGGTGTAATCTGCTTTTGATTTCACTTGTTTGACTTCATATGTCACTACATATTCTTAGGTGATTTATTTGAAGAATATCATATCATTTTTATTTAATTTTTGTTATTTAAGCTAACATTCAATTTCAGTTGCACTTTTGATAAGAGGACATACCTTGTTTTGTACAGTTAATATAAATAAAGTAATAGTTTTCAGTCATTTGTCTGCAGCTCATTCTAATATTCCAATCGTGAGAAAATCATACTGAATCATGAGTTGAGTGCATTGTTACATCTCTAGTCTGTCTATTCATGTACATGTTTCTTTTCTCACCTGCTTTGTCACAGTCTGTTCGTGGTGCACCAGGTGATGTCCTGGTTCCTGCTCTTTCTTGTCCCCTACTGTCCACACACCAGCAATATCCACTAGAGCTATGGCACTGAAAAACATAAATTTTACTTATTACGTACAGTCAGATATATATATATTTTTTAAGAAATGAAATTCCCAAATCAATATTAGTTCAACTGTCTGTCTTAGCCGATCACTCATTAGATGCTAACCTGCAGTGGTGTGTACTGTCCATTAGTGTCACACTGGGGTACATAGGCTCCAACTATAGGATATCCCTCTGGGCTGGTGGTCTGTACTCCGTCTCTATGGTGTTCACAGTGAGTTTTAGGACGCTCCGGTTCACCTGCAGAGTAAAGCATAACATTTGTTTACACAATAAATATTTTAATAGATAACACAAATGGGCCCAAACTACAAGATAGCACTAGTATATGTGTTTGACAGAGTAGGGGAAGGTGGAAAAAGCACTACAAGATATACGGACATTGAGCTGGGCATTGTGCTTGCACACGCAAAACAGCAGCCCTATGCCCAAATGCAGTGTGCACAGGATGACAGCCGAAGATTTGGCATACATTTCCAATTAATCTCACCTGGTCTGTCACAGTCTACAGACGGTGTACCAGGTGGAGTCCTGGTTCCTGCTCGCTCCTGTCCCCTTCCGTCCACACACCAACAATGGCCAGTGGAACCATGGCACTGAAATAACAATAGCAGTAACCATGATGAATTCATGTACGTTAAGTTTTGAAATTATAGTTAAATTATGTAAAAGAATGTTCCATTGATTAAACAAATAATCACTGACTTGTAATGGTCTGTACTGTCCATTAGCATCACACTGGGGTACATAGGCTCCAACAACAGGATATCCATCTGGACTGGTAGTTTGTACTCTGTCTCTATGGTGCTCACAGTGAGTTTTAGGATGTTCTGGTTCATCTATAAAGAAAGAAAGAAAAAAAAGGAATTAATGAAAATTATTTAAAAAAGTGCTGTGGAACGAACGTGATCAGGAACAGATAGTCTCCCAGGGAATAGATGTGTGCAATTTCATTGTCAAGCTGGTTATCAAATTCTAGCATGTACATTTTTCATACATCTTCTGACCCCATCATATACTCTTTAAATAATAAGCTTCAAGACAATTTGTTTATTAAATAATTAGCATTAAAAAAGTGGAAGCTTTCTAAGGCTAAGCTTGGTTAAGAAGGCAGGTCCCTTTGGAAGTTAAGTTTAATCTCTTCTCCTCCTCCTTGCTGGTAATGAGAAACACCAGGATGGTGTCATCTGTATATGTGAGCATTTTGTGTGATTTAATGACCAGATGTATTACACTGGATCAAAGTTTAGATCCGTAGCTACTGTTACATCCTGGTGTGAAAGTTTATAATTATTTTCTGCCTCATTGGCTTTTAATGGGGCCCTCCATCGATTTTAGATAAGTTTAGTTTACTAGTTATGCTTAATCCATCTGGAGTGTGAAAACAGTTGTATAAAACGTAAGACCCAGTGTTTCTGTACCTTAATCTGTGCTAGGGACTAAAAGTCTGGATGTCTCTGCTGTGTTGATTTTGACCATTTTTTCTTTCGGTCTCTCACATGTTGTCTAACTGTATAGAAGTGAAACTATGTGACGGAAGTGCCCTCTTTAATGTTAGGCTTTTGCCTCAAATCATAGTATGCCAAAACAATATCCATGGTTCTATGTAAAACAATCTGACCAAATTGATTTGCAGAAAATTTTGGGATGGACCGAGAAGAATGCATGTTTCTCACCTGGTTTGCCACAATCTGTGGGTGTTGTACCAGGTGGTGTTCTGGTTCCGGCCCTCTCCTGTCCATTACCGTCCACACACCAACAATATCCAGTGGAACCATGGCACTGCAGTTAATAATATCAGCAATTGCATCAATAACATAATACTATATTTGATTAGTATGAAGTTAACCTTCTTTCAGTTCGAGGTGATAAAAAGTCATTTCAAACACTTGTGACGAACCTGCAAAGCTGTGTACTGTCCATTAGCGTCACACTGGGGTACATGGGCTCCAACTATAGGATATCCCTCTGGACTGGTGGTCTGTACACTGTCTCTGTGGTGCTCACAGTGAGTTTTAGGACGCACTGGTTCATCTGGGGAGATAAAGATGAGAGAAAAAAAATGATATACACTAATCTAATTCTTCTATTGAAGACCAACTTTTAGGGATAGATATAAAACTGTTTAAAACACATGTTGCCATCAAGCATCACTCATTAATGCTTTTTGATAATATAAGTGTTTAAGTGGGTGTATATCTCACCTGGTCTGTCACAGTCTTTGGGTGCTGTACCAGGTGGTGTCCTGGTTCCTGTTCTCTCCTGTCCCCTAATGTCCACACACCAACAATGTCCAGTGGAGCCGTGACACTGTGTTGAATTATTAAATGTTTCCAAATCAGTACGTCACTTAACTCAAGTCATCAGGCTGCCATGCACTTTTACCAGTCTATCAGTCAGTGCCCACCCACCTGCAATGGTTGGTACTGTCCGTCTGAGTCGCACTGAGGGATGAAGGCCCCGGGACTCGGTGGACCACCTTGTTCCATTCCACTCTGCAGGCTGTCTCTGTGTTGCTCACACTGGCTCCTTGGGCGAACTGTCTGTCCTGTAGACAATACATTTTATTCTTGTTTGGTTTTCTTTCCTCCCACATCTTTGTAGTTTGTTTATTTCGGATATGCGTTTATTCATACATACATTTCTAAAGTATTTTTCACATTGCATACATATTCATATATTTCTTTATGTTCCTATCAAACAAACTGTACTTTTTGATATTTTTATATATATATATATATATATATATATATATATATATATATATATATATATATATATATATATATATATATATATAGAGAGAGAGAGAGAGAGAGAGAGAGAGAGAGACACACACACACAGTGTCTTCATAGAAAAACTGATCAGTAATTATGGTGAGAGAATATGTTAATGAAAGTGAAAAAAGTGAACTGAATTGAACTGAAGAAAAAAGAACTCCTACTCAATATTGAACCCTAACTGCCAAACTACACAACACATACAAATTCACAACCTCAAACCAGATCTTTCTGTTGTATTAATAATTATATTAATTGTATGTAGTAGTCCAACTGAAACTTTTGTCACTATCGTGCATCACTATTGTGGCAAATGTACTGACCTTCCGTCTGGGAACAGTAGAAACCATCTCCATAAAACCCAGGCTGGCACTGACACAGGAAGGAACCCAGTCCATTGATACATCTGGCACTGATGTGACATGGAGTGGAGCTGCATTCATCTATATCTAAGAAAAAACAGGGAGCAGAAGAAGAAAAAAGTAAACAAACACAAATCTAGAAACACATCCTCAAATTGGAATTTGGGAATAAATATAAATTCCACTAACTTCACAAATCTATACTGAGATATATTTGGCTGCTGGCTAGAAATAATTCAGTTCAATGGTATCTAACAGTATTTGGTTTGTGGTTTGGGATAATTTCAAGGCCTTATGTAAAGTATCTGTTAAGCAGGGAGGTAGGGAGGGTTCAAAGGGAGTTCATTAAAAGTTCACACTGACAGGTGAGAGGAGGACACACACACCGGCACGACCGCTCTCCTCCACACATTCCAAGGCAAAACACACATTGTGTCATTGCTCCATTTGTCTTTCACTTTCACCCCCTCTCCTGTCTAATCTAACCCTCTATTTCTCACATTTGTCCTATCATTCCCACCCTTGTTCTCACATTTGTTACCCATCCTCCCCTCTTGCTGTGTTTCCTAGCTTTTGCAGCTGTGCGTTACTGTTGTGGAAGAAATGTTATGCCTGCACTTTGACAAATATGTGGATCTCTTCCAAATATTCAGCTCATTTTGGAACATGTAGCACTACATGCTCCAGAACATCTCTTATGTGACCAACAAATGTACCGGACAATGATGAAGATGGGAGAATGACAGGGTTGCCATTGGGATAATGTATATGTTTACAGAGGGTTCATTTTAATTTGCACATGAAGAACATCACATTTGCCACAATCACGGTGCATGCAGGAAGACTCTGATTCAGCAGAAAGCAGTACGTTTAGTTGTTTTTATAGTCAAGCCTTTATGTTTAGTGGTTTTATCGGACGTTTTTTATAGTCAAGCCTTTATGTTTAGTGGTTTTAGCTGATTTCTTTGTTGATATAGTTTTTTAGTTAAATAATAGAGCCATAGAGTCATTAAGCTCAGCTCAAAGACAAACCATTACAATGAGCATGTCATTTATTTAAGAGACTAATTAACAGGTGTTAAAACATGTTGGGGGGGGGGGCGTTTGGTGATCCTCCTTAGTGAACTTTAAAGTACTGAACAGTTGCCTTACTGGGAATTAATTCAAAATATCAGTCTAGTATATATCTTTTTTTGGTGAGTTGTTAGCCATGCTAGCTGCAGGGCTCTCAGGCCAGCAATGTCTGTTGGTTGGTCGGTCCACCACTTTGTTCCAGAGTGAAATATGGTAACTATTGGATGGATTACCATGAAATTTGGTACAGACTCCAGAAGATAAATCCTAAGGATTTTGGTGATCCCCTGAGTTTTCCTCTAGCACCACTATGAGGTTGACATTTTTGTTTTTCAGTAGAATGTCTCGGATTTGAATGGATTGCCATGAAATTCATGTTCCCCCTAGGACAAATTGTAATAGCGTTGATGATCCCCATTCACATTAGCCACCATAAGTTACTGGTCATACCAGACCAAATAAGGCCATTATAAATGTGTGTATTGTTGTGTTTTATTACTCATTAATTCAACTTTTCATTGTGAAGGGGACAATGTTTGTTTTTTTCAAAAGTTACAGAGCCTCACTTTAAAGTTTAATTTAGTGCCATTTTCAGTTCAAAATGTGAGTATGTCCACTACTTTGGTTTATGACCATCTGCCTGACATCAGCATCAGCTGTACTTTGTTTAGTGCTAATTAGCTTATTTCCAGTAAGAGCTCAGGACTCAAACCCATATCATGTGGACATACTGTACACTGTGGTCTTCTAGTACATTTCACTCATTGTCAAGTCAAGTCAAATTATATTCACTCACCAACACAGGTACGCCCGTCGAATCCAAACTCATAGCCACTCTGGCACTGGCAGCGGTGGCTACCAGGCAGGTTCACACAGTGAGAATGAGCACCACATGAACTCAAGCCCTCATCACACTCATCTATGTCTGCAGTGAGAGAAAAGGAGAGAAAGTGAGACAGTTTTTCTATGAACTCATATGCCTGCAAACCAGGAATCCCAATCTAACAACATGCATGCAAGTGTAAAAGCTGTAATTAAGGGTCATTACTGATGCTTTTAATACGTTACTATAACATGTAACCCCACAGCTGGATTCTTGACTGCATTCCATAATGTATTGTTCAATACACAGAACAAAATCGCACGCAGATTATGTGACCAGAGAGACACTGAGGCCGAAGCATGGGAACTAAGGCCGAGCCTGGGGCTTTCCTAGTGCTGTCAGCAGGAGAGAACGACCTGCTGCTGGGCTAATGATAGGCCACGCAGCAGCTTAAATCCACGGAAGTCCCTGTTAACTACAGAATTTAGCTGGAGGAGGAGGGAGAGGCAGGATGGGCAGAAGAGAAGAGAATTCCTTCCATCCAGCCTGAACTTGACCCCTCTATAGTGGATGGACAGATGTTGATGAAACACAGACGCACTGCCTTGAACTGTCTTTAACTTTGTCTGCATGTGTTCGTGTGACAGGAGAGAGACACTATTACACCAAGCAAAATGTAGGGGAGCACCATAAAGCACTTTGAAATGTTGATACACTGTCACGATTCTTTACAGGTACGTATAAAGTGCTGACAGACAGACCGTAACAGTTGCGTCCATCTCCTCTGTAACCAGTAGCACACTGGCACTGGAAGGCCTGGCCCTCCAGCGGGATACACTGGGCCGTGGTGTCACAGTCATGGTTCCCAGCGTAGCAGGGGTTGACCAGCTCCGGCCTCGTTGGGTCAACTACAGAAAGGAGGAGAGCGACAGATTAGATGACACGAGGGACGAAAGAGAAAATCCTTTTTACATCATTGTTTGAAACCGCACAGCAGTGATTCCCACGTGTTGCTCTGAACACCTACTGTTCACAGTAGCTCAGGTTGGAATCAATTTTTGTTGTTGTTGGTGTAATCATGCACCTTGGCACTCGTCTATATGGCTTATGGTGTGGTTTTTAATGCTTCATTTACATCATTGCCTTTCGTTTGGTAAAGCATTTTGCCTTGGTGGAAAAGTACTGAGATCCTTTACATTGGTAATACAACAATGTAAAAATATGCCAAGTCCAGTCAAACGGTACCATTATTCAATGTTGTTTGTGCATAGAAATAGACTCATGACAAGAAAAATCTACTGCGCAGACTCTCCAACACACCAAACGTCCTGAATTGAGATGAATTGAGATAGGGATGATTCGACAGTAAAAGTCCAATGATTAGAGCTTTGATTCCAGGACAGCCTAACCAAACACACATGTAAAATCACTCCACAGAGATTCCCATAGGACGGTTTCCTCTTGGAAAGTGACTCCCTTCATGCTCTCAATATTCAACATATGGATAATGTTAGATGCACATACACATGAGAGAGAGAGACACAGACAGGGGGATGAGTGAGGGGATGGGAGTTCAGGGTTTCCTCATACCAAAGCACTGCTCGGACACACAAGTCACTTTAAACAGCAACCCTCACACTAATTTCTGGAAAATCAGGAAGAAAAACAGCAGAGTAAAGAAATCCATGGGAAAATCAATAGAAAAGAATGTGAAGGACTTAGAAATTTGCTTAGAATTAAGTGATGCACAGTGCTACTTCGTTTCAAAATGCTCCAGAGCGTATACATCAGGATGGGTGGCACAGTGGGAATCAAGCCCCAAATCTTGGCAGTTTTAGTGCGTTTCTCTACCAAATGAATCTGATCCACTGAACCACTGAAATGCTGTTAATTAGTAGTGGTAATGTAAAATCCTTTATCTGATCATTTGTCTGGCTTGGTTGTGGATTTGGTGTCCCATGGTTTAAATAATGTTCTCGAAATGAGTATTGAACAAATTGTGTTTTGGATTTCACTGGATTTTAAGGAATTGTCTGCTGTCGCATTTGTTGTTAGATAAAAAGAAATACAGCACTTCTGATGGATGACTTTGACGTCACTTAGTCTAAATATCTCTCCAAATACCATACAACAGTATGGATTTCTTTGGAGAGCCTTCTTGCTACAACATCTAAATATTATTCTAAATATGGCAGTTGTATTAAGTGTTAAGAGAGCGTTTCAAACTTAATTTTAAAGGAAAATGCCATTGCCATTAGATTTGGATCCCAGTTGATCATTATGTCTACATATGAGCAGTTATTCATACGCATCAGAAAAGAAAACCAGCTAAAAGAAACAAAAAGCTCTCATGACTTATATCTGTTTTTAATGATGTTTAAGTGTTTTAAGATGGACTTTTTATTTACCATCAGGGGTATCATCTATTATAATAAACAACACACACACTTACACCTAAACAAAATCAAACACACAGACATTAGGCACAGCTTGCTTCCATCTTCTTAGGCCAGAGGCCAATTCTGGCTCATTATCAAAGAGATGGAGGGAGAGAGAGAGAGAGAGAGAGAGAGAGAGAGAGAGAGAGAGAGAGAGAGAGAGAGAGAGAGAGAGAGACTCTTCAAAGTCCTGAATGTGGCTGGGAAGAAGGGGCGATGAAAGGGCGAGATACACATGGATGGGAGAAAAAAATTGAGGAATAATTAGAGAGAGAACGCGAGTGGAAGAGAGGGGTGGAGAACACACACACACACACACACACACACACACACACACAATCAAAGCAATGACTGCAGTTCGTCACCTGTTGCCTTCTACAAAACTCCACACACACAGACTGGTTTTACAGGGGCGTAGCTATAACAGTATCAAGCTGGCCAAGGTGCAGAGGCTAGTCTTGTAATCCAATGAACCAGCCTCCTTGACGCAACACAAAATTGTCACTCTATCATCACTGACTTTTACTCACACATTGAAATGACCTGAAATTTAAGAAATTGGTGTTTACAGTGATGAAAGCATCATCTTAGTTGTCCTTCGGCACTTTTGAGGCCTCACACTCAACCACTCTTTTTCTCTCACAAGTTCCCCAACTGTTTGGAAATAAAATGCTAAATAACTTAAGTACTTATGTGCTGCTGCCTCCATCGCTTTTAGTTCAGACAAAGGAGGTAATCGATCATTTAAGAGAAGAAACCTTTTTTATGTGTAAGAACCTTGAATGATACTGTATGACAGCTGTTCAATGTGCATAAAGATGTTGACAACACATACTCAAGACAGGTTAATTTCTCCTCTCTCTATGCGCCTCTCTCTTCATCTCTATCACTTCAGTGTCTTAAGTTCTTCTACAATCTGTGATTCTCATGACATCAGTGGGTAGCTATTCTGCCCGGCAACCCTCCCCCTCGATAGAAAATCTGTCATTGGCTGGGATATTATTTCCCAGTAAGACACACACACGCACGCACACACACACATGCACTTAACTAGTGTTTACAAAACCCCTGATCCCCAAAAGCTCTTCCAGCTGTGCTCTGGGTGTATCAGTGCATGTGCAAGATGTGTCATCATAACCTTTTTAATCAAGGTGTTGAGGTTTAAATGACAGAAACTTGGCCTGAATTCAAAAACCGTAAGAAAAAAATCCAGTCTCTCTTTCTCTCTCAATCTTTTTCTTTTCATCTCCATGTTTTGGGTCTCTCTGTCTCTATCTGTTTTTCATCAGATAGAGTGGGTAAAGAAAGCATGTTGATAGAAAATAACAGGACCCATATTCACGCTGTATTTGTAGACACATTTGCATAGTCTATTTTTCTGCATATTTTTTCTGCTGTGTGTGTGTGTATATATATATATATATATATATATATATATATATATATATATATATATATTCTTTTTTTTTTTTAAATGGTTGACCAATTTAGGTTAGAAAATGTAAGTGGCCAATATTCATAAACTACATTCATAGTGTGTAGGATTTAGTGGCATCTAGGTGTGAGCCATTGAACTGAACCCCTCCCCTCACCCTCCCTTCCCAAGCGTGAAGTACAGTGTCCTTCAGGTAACATAAAAACATGAAAGGCCCATTTCCATTTCTGCCATTGGATCTGCCCTTAATCTTACACACTACTCCTTTAAATTGGCTTGGTAAAATTCAGACGCTACAATTCAAGATGTAAAATTCTGATCTCAAGTCTGGATTGTTGTCATTGCCATTAAATTTCATAGTTAGGTATTATTCATTTGCTTTTAAGAATCAAATCCTTATGTCCATTCATCGCCCCTTACAAATGCCACAGAACCAAACCAATCTGGTCAAAATACAAAATGTTGTGGTTTTGGTTTCGTGTTGTGGTACCACAAAGTACTTTCAGAAACCAAACCCAACAATGAGGTGGACATTTTTCTCTCCGCACTCCTATATTTAATTAGGTGTCCTCATGCTAAAATCTCATTGAATATTGCTGGCCTCTATTCAGCTTTAACTGCTCGACCAGCTCACTCTACAGGTCGATGTCAACAGGTCCAGATTTAAGTCACAAATGCCAATCATCATGAACAAACTAAACTAGTCAAATATCTAGAGTCAGCGGTGACGCAA
Source organism: Perca fluviatilis (assembly GCF_010015445.1). Taxonomy (NCBI): domain Eukaryota; kingdom Metazoa; phylum Chordata; class Actinopteri; order Perciformes; family Percidae; genus Perca; species Perca fluviatilis. The sequence goes on along the minus strand of NC_053135.1, from coordinate 5,403,609 downwards.
ATTGCGGTTAATATGATCCTTAAAGTGGTGTCGTGTGTCTGCAGCCTTTAGTAGACAATGAACCCAGAAACAGCAGCGGTAATACAGACATTTGAACATTGTTTTCTATGGTTTCAATGTACAATTATCCCTCAGCTTGCAGCATGTGTGTTTACAGCTGATCTCTGTCCAACTCTGCACCGTGGTTTGGCTGAGGTTTCTGTGGCAGCGCTGCAACAATTACTAGGTGGTCTGGTTGCTTGCTTAGTTGTGGCCCTGGAACAGAAAACCTCACGTTCAACGCCTCCACTGTGTTCATCCACTTTAAGACTGAGTGATGGTCTGGAATGGATTTATGCAGTCACTCAGAAACTCAGTTCTCCATATAATGGGCCAATTTTGGCCTTTTGTTAAAAGGCAACACGTCAGTGGGTCAGTGTCGTCCACATGATGGATGGTTACTCCCGGACCCCAGGTAGTCTGTACCGATATGTTTTATAAACCTGATTCATTTTCAAAAAGGCAGATGAATAAATGCAGTATTTCAGCATTATTCAAATTAGTTTGGAAATATGGTCGAATTGTTCTTTTGAAGCCCATGCTCTCATTCAGCTGTGTTCTAGACTGTTTTTCTTCACATTCTTGTTATTTTCGTGCCTGATGTATTATTACTGGTATTGCCTCTTGTGTTTTTTATGACTGCTGGCTAAAAAAACAAATTGCCACTCTGGAACTAATTAAGATTTACTTTACTTTCTTTCATCACAGTTGTACTCTCCTGAGGATGGAAAGCCTCTAAAACACTTAGATCATTTCAAGACTACAGCTTACGACTAAAACCTTAGATAATACTTGTATTAATGTTGTCATTATGATTTGTGTAATGCCCTAAACATTAAGAAGAGGACAAAGAGGAGGATACTTGTGTGGAATCGAAGCCAAGTATTTCATTAAAGCTAATTCAACCAAGAGATATCTGCAGGTGATGTATCCATCTAATCCCAGTTTGACTCACCTCCTACTGGGCTGATCTTGTTGGTGATGGCGTATCTCAGGATCCGCTCCTCCTTGACGTACATTACAAACACCCTTTCCATGGTGATCTGAAGCGTCTCCAGGACAGCGGCCCGGTTGTCATGTCGACAGTCGCGGTAGGTGATGTTCTGCTTCAGCTGGAAGGAGAAGGACTCTGAGCCCCGCTCTGCCGAAACGACTGAAAACTCCCTGACAGAGGAGGAGGTGACAACTAGAGAAAGAAAGTAAAAGGTTTTAGGCAAACTGAGGAATCAAATATTACTTCAGATGTCTCTCTTCTGGTTGTTATGGTTACCAGATGGGTAGTACTGGTAGGTCTCCTTGAAGGGATCCATGGTAACTTCAGCTCCAGGGGGCAGGAAGGGCACGTTGCCTCTAACTACAGTATCCACAGTGAGGTGGTTGTGGTCGTCAAGGCCACGGCCCGTCTGAATGATTGACAGGCGCTGGTTGCCAGGATAGAAGATTACCTCTGCATGACGAGTGAACTCAGCACCTGGTGATAAAATTAGTCGATCAATCGATTATTCTTCTGTTTGCATATTTTTTTCATTACACATTACTGCAGACACACCAACAGTGCAGCGGTCGCATATAATACAAATTGGAATGTCTGGTTACATTTGTAGAACACACACACACACACACACACACACACACACACACACACACACACACACACACACACACACACACACACACACACACACACACACACACACAAACACACACAACACACACACACACACACACACACACACACACACACACACACACACACACACACACCTGCTTCCTATTAGAGAGGGGATGTGGAAGCCTGATATATCTCATCCCTAGAGACAATAAAGCTGGGTGGGAGAGCAAAAACACACACACACACACACACACACACACAGTAGAGGAGTTCCCCCCCCCCTCTCTCTCTCTACAGATGTGCTCATCAAGATGCACAAGGCAACATACTTAAACACACCCACACCACACACCCACCCAACCACACACACACAGTTTACCTGTGATTTTAAATCCTGCTTGGCTATTGGGCAGCTCCAGAGCAAATAACCATCCAAACAGCTCTCCTATTGGTGCAAGTGGCATCAGAGCCCAGCCCACTGGCTCGGGTACCTGACCAATCAGCACAAAGTTTACAAAGGAGAAATCAGAGAAACCAGAAAATGTGGATAAGAAGAAGGGAATTTTTATCAAGTTTTTAAAGAACTAGATTTAAAATGCCAGTATAAATAAAATAATTAAATCTTTTATTTCCAGACTCCTACCTGGCTGATGGCAGTGTACGCTCTGCCATCTCCCACCACGATGTAGGCGTGAAGATCAATGTTGTTCAGCTCCACTGGAGTCAAACCCACGGTCACTGTTCCACTCACTTTACCGCTAACACGCTGTGGAGCACCTGAAGGAGGAGCACAGGGATTACAGAAAAAATACTTTTAACACTTGACGAAAAGATTATGCTACTACATTTAAAAACAGAAATAAGATTAATGTATCTCTGTGGGTTAATGGAAGCGCTCTAACCCTCGGGTAGACAGTGGCGTCCGTTTCCATAGAAGCCAGGCCGGCAGTGACAGCAGAAGCCTGTAGCGTAGTCGGAGCAAAATGCATTCTGAGAGCACTGCTGTTGGAATCTAGAAGAGAGTAAAGAAAAACAATTTCCATTTAATGCTTAAAAAAAAAAAAGGATCAAAATCGATGCAGAAGAACCAGAAATAGTCTCATTATTCCACACATTCCTCTTCTTTGTCAAAACCTGGCACCTACATTACCCACAATGCAAGCTCGAGCTGCTAGCCTCAAGCAAAGATGAGGAGCTACAGAGGTCTGGAAAGCTCACTAATTTCGAACTCCACACCCCCAGATTTTATTTCATTTTTTAAAACAAACCAACGCAGACTCAAGTGACATCCCTTAAGGCATTTCTTTTTAAAATCAGATTTTGTACAGCCTCCTCTGGAGTCCCAAAAAGTGTTCATACAGTCCCTACAAATAGACAGGATATACATTTCTTGTACTAGAAACAGGTATACAGTATATCATCCTATCTAGTCTTCACATACCTGGCACATGTTTCCTTATTCTCTGTAGTGTACTGAATCACTAAGAGAGAGAGCGAGAGAAATGAATCATTATGCATTACATATACAGTACAATAAATATATAATTAATATCCTTATGTCTCCTATCCAAGATCCTCTGGAAGTGGCAATAGGACAAAACAAAGAAAGATGTATATGCAGTTTATTTGGAAATAAGAAATGGAAATATGTCAAAAGTGGCAGTGAAGTTTGTTAGCTTTGCTTGAACACTTACGGTTTCCAGTATCACATGCACACATACATCATAGAGACATGCAAGTCTATATATATATAAAAAAAAAAAAATATATATATATATATATATATATATATATATATATATAGTATATTTGTAGTTCATAGTAGTATTTACATGTGCCGTTTTAAACACTTTGGATGATCTCTTTTCCCTGAGAACAATCCTCTGACACACAGGAAGTGATGTGCTCTGTTCTTGATTTATTTAGAATAAACAGAAACATAACTGGCAGTCACCATTGCTGGGCAGACAAAAAGTAAGAATTACACCAAATTTTCATTAGACCTCTGAAAGTCTCAAAAGAAATGAAAGACTTTAAATGTCTCCAAAATTAAGTCATTGTAAATGCAGATCTAAAATAGTACAGAAACTATCACTAAAACTTGTTGGTAATTAATTGATCATTACTAATCATGATTGCAGCAGCTTCACTTGACTCAAAACACCAAATGGAACTTTCATAACTACCAAGTGAGTGCTTTGCTCTCTCCAGTTTCTCTCCTTGTATTTCTCTATTTGTCTTTTTGGTAAATGACTGATTTGGGATCAAAATGCAGCATTCTATCATCCTACAGGGGCAAAACACACACGCACACAGGATGTTAGGATATTTTCTCAGGAACCACACACACACACACACACACACACACAGGAGACAAATCACTGTGCTTTTACACACAAACACACACAGCGTGCCAATGCAGTGGAGGGAAACCCACATACCAACATTACAATGTTTTTGTGTTCTAAATTTCATAAACATGTAGGTGTGTGTAATGGAAAACTTAGTTTTTTCTCAGATTTTTATATTTTCACATTATATATATATATATATATATACACACACACACACACACACACACACCTCTAACTCTACACACACTTCCTTAAAAAAAAATCCTAATTTTGCCTCATATATTAAGTCATTAAATCTAGTTTTCCTAAAAACAAGTAACTGTTTATTGATTGATTAGACAAAAAACAACTTCTTTAGGAAAAAAAGATGTGAGAACTTTTTCAAATACTAAATGAGGTTTTGGCCTTATTCCAAAAATACTGTTATTCATTTCTGGAAAACATTCAAATCTGTTGACAGATATTTCTTAGCATCTTCTAAGAAAATGTGTATTTCATCACTCGTCACACTGAGTTAAATGACTTAATAAGATGCACTTTTTCGAACCGTTATGTAACCAGGCAAGTTGACTGAGAACACATTCTTATTTATGGTAAAAGCCTGAGGGAGTAGTTGCAGGGGAGGGAGTGTTGGACACACACACCTGGGAGCTGCACAGCACAACGCTAGTATTGTACTGCCAGCTGCTGAGCAGCTCTGCAGCAGAGGGCAAGGTAATGTTACCCTCCTGTTTCTCAAAGGGAACGGCCTTTCATAAGTTAAGCAGACAACTACATATACAGTGTGTGTGTGTGTGTGTATATCACAAAACACACACAATAATAAAAAACAACTTTCATTACATATATATATATATATATACATATTTATATCATCATCACATTATCATACATATATACACATATATACACACATATATACACATATATAACATACATACATATACATACATACATATATACATATACATACAACATATACAACATACATAACAACATATACAACATACAATACATACATTATACATCATACATATACATATATCAAACAAAAATACATATATATACATACATAAATACACACACACATAACAAACACACACACACAACCACAACACACCAAAAAAAGAAAAAAAAAAAAAAAAAAGAAAAAAAGGGGGAAGAGGAGGGGGAGAGAAAGGAAAGAGGAAAGAAGAAGAAGGGAAGAAAGAAAAAAGAAAAAAAAGAGAATTAAAAAAAAAAAAATTAGCATAAATGAGAAATGATAGAGATGCAGCCAAGAGGCCCATGATCACTCTGGATGAACTGCAGAGACTACAGGTGAGGGAGACTCTGTCATAGACAAAATCAGTGTATACTGCACAAATCTGGCCTTTAGAGAAGAGTGGCAAGAAGAAAGCAATTTCTTAAAGATATCCATAAAAGTGTCGTTTAAAGTTTGCCAAAGCCAACCTGGGAGAGACACACCAAACATGTGGAAGAAGGTGCTGTGGTCAGATGAAACCAAAATCGAACTTTTGGCAACAATGCAAAACGTTATGTTTGGCGTAAAAGCAACACAGCTCATCACCCTGAACACACCATCCCCACTGTCAAACATGGTGGTGGCAGCATCATGGTTTGGGCCTGCTTTTTTTTAGCAGGGACAGGGAAGATGGTTAAAATTGATGGGAAGATGGATGGAGCCAAATACAGGACCATTCTGGAAGAAAACCTGATGGAGTCTGCAAAAGACCTGAGACTGGGACGGAGATTTGTCTTCCAACAAGACAATGATCCAAAACATAAAGCAAAAATCTACAATGGAATGGTTCACAAATAAACATATCCAGGTGTTAGAATGGCCAAGTCAAAGTCCAGACCTGAATCCAATCGAGAATCTGTGGAAAGAACTGAAAACTGCTGTTCACAAACGCTCCATCCAACCTCACTGAGCTCGGAGCTGTTTTGCAAGGAGGAATGGGCAAAAATGTCAGTCTCGATGTGCAAAACTGATAGAGACATACCCTGCGACGCTTACAGCTGTAATCGCAGCAAAAGGTGGCGCTACAAAGTATTAACTTAAGGGGCTGAATAATTTTGCACGCCCAATATTCAGTTTTATTTTGTTTAAAAGGTTTGAAATATCCAATTTTCCACTTCAGATTGTGTCCCACTTGTTGTTGATTCTTCACAAAAATTACAGTTTTATATCTTTATGTTTGAGGCCTGAAATGTGGCAAAAGGTCGAAACGTTCAAGGGGCGGTACATTCGTATAAGGCCCTGTATATATATATATATATATACACACACACACACACACACACACACACACACACACACACACACACACACACACACACACACACACACACACACACACACACACACACACACACACACACACACACACACACACACACACACACACACACACACACACACACGGTTTGTCTCTTACCACCTGTGTCAAAATCAACATCGTCTTCCTCCACGCTGACCACGTGACCTCCAGGGGAAAGAGGGGGCTCATTTCTGTGAGAGGGGTAGACATCCACCACCTCCAGAGGAACCTAAAGGGGGAATAGGCTATGTTTAACTTCAAATATGGTTTGCCTGTTGTTATTGAGAGCCAAGGCAGTACTTTTAAACTCTCTCCAGATGCTATAAACCAGAGAGGGCTATAATCTGTGCATACTTTACATATTGTATACAGAATGTAGTGTATAATGATTGCAGTGTTGTTGACACCACCATACTGTTTCCAAAAGAGCGTTCCATTATAACCGCAGAATTTACAAAAAGCGACTACAATTTCAGATCGTTATTACAAAACTTTGACAGTACTGGCAGCACTGCCAGTTTAAATTCCTATTTTTTCATATCCACTAACAATAAGTGATGTTTTGTTCGGGGAATTTGAACAGACTGCCACACAGTGCTGCTGTGTGTTTTAGTGTTACCTGTGGTTGCCGTTTCGGAGTCCGCTGAGCATCTCCCTCTGGTACTCTTTCTGGAGGATAAGGGGGAGCATACTGCCTCTCTGCTGGCTCTGAATTGTACCTGGGTTCAGAGGTCAGTGGCACATCTTCTCTGCCGTATGACAGCTGATGACCAGAATCCTCTGAAGGCGAAGAGGGAGCATCAGGACTTGCTGGTTGTAGGGATTCTGAGTGGTCACCGCCAGCAGGGGCTGGCTGGAATTCAGGGTCCCCGCCTGTATGAGGGTAATCATCTTCTTCCTCTTGGTTATCAGAGTCAAAAGTGTTGTCTGGATATTCCTCAAACTCACCGTACTCCGGGGTGGTGCTGTCCTAGAAGCAGAAACCATGGAAGAGTCAGTTTTCTGCACGTGGCATCACAAAATCAACTCTTGACAAAGTCAACAAAAACAGAAAAATAAAATTACCAGGGAGAGGCCGTGTCCTCCAGTTGGTGGAGTATCAAGGAGGCCACCGATGGATGCAGGAACAATGTTGTCAAAAGAGTAACGGTTCCCAGTGTGGAAAAGCCAAACACCTGGAATTCCTGTATTACCAACCCTAGAGAGCATACAGGTTTATACTGTTATCAATGGAAAAAAGATTTGTATAACGGTGCATTAGGGCCGTTGTAGTTTTTTTTAAGGAACCACATTGCTTCAGAATCACCACAGGTGCTGCTGTTTGCCGTGTATTATGCCTGCAGTTGATGACCTAATCAAATCATACCTTGCGAATGGATTTAGCCCAGAATCACCATATTATCATAAGCATCTGGAATTTGAAGAGACATTGCTGTGAACTGTGCTCCGACCGAGTTGGGCTGTTTTTGATATAATTTTTCAACATGTAAATACCTACACTTGTGTTCTCTAGTGCCATTATTACTGTAAAGCATTTCCTTTGCTTATGTATGCACCATTTACCAAGGCAAATTCCACGTAAGTGTAACTTACTGTTGCAATAAAACCCTTTTCTGATTCTGATTCTTTACACTGCTGACCCGCCTAACCCCCCCCCCCCCATGCAAACGTCAGTGGTGTGATGAGGTTGATCCAACCTTGCAAATAGACCGATATGATGTTGTTTACTTACTGGTAGAGGTTTTTAACACTCTGCTCATCGCTGGTGACGCTGTAGTGCGGTCCCTCAGTTCGGGAGAAGATTAGATATGTGATTTCTCCTCTGCTGAAGCCAACTCTAGCAGGAAGCTCTATCTCAACATTATAAGACTCCTAGAAACACATTTTTTTTTTTTTTTTAAGTGAAAACCAAAGGAAGCCATTTCCCTCAAATAATAAGCTGTAAAAGCAACATTAAACTTAATTGGCACATATCTAAGTGCTGCAGTGGTAAAATATCTTCAAACTAATCAAGCTGTGAATTACACCCTGCATAGAACCAGTTTACCTTGGGGCGTGTCCCAAAGTAGTTCAGGCCATCTTCAGGGTAGAGGAAGAGAACGTATGAGTCGGTCTCATCATAACCAATTACTGCCTGGAACGTGTTGACCTAAAGAGAGAGAAGGAAGACACTGTCAGTCTGAACCTGAATAACAACAAAAACTTCTACTACTTCATTCTATTTAGGTTTTAGAACTTTCACCTGTTCAGATTTACAGAGCTGTAAGTATGTTTTCATGATACTGAATAAGGCAATGTGGTTATTACATGTCCCTAAGTTTGTGCATTGCTAATTTTGTTTTGATTTTTCCCTTGCTCTCAGCCAGGTCTCTTAATGTCTTTGAAGCAACTGACTCGAGAGACTCTCAGGAAATGTAGGGGAATTCAATGTACCACTATCCTGTAATTACCACTGCTACATAGTCTTGATTTAATCTATAATTCCTTGTAGTTCTTTCAAGAAAGTGTACATTCCTTGAATCTTAATACGCACCTAAAACACCTATTTTTCCTCAGGTAAAATTTCAGTACTTTCTTTGCATTTTCTGCCCCTGATTGCAGAAGGTTTAGCAGCTTACAGGTAATTAAGATAGCATCTAATAATCATTTTCAGCTCTACTAGTGTCAGAGGGATGAGGTTACCTTCTGTGTGTGTTCAGAGTCAGCCCAGCTCAACCACCCTCAAATTATTCCAACACTCACTCCATATTTAAACTTCACACCTCTTCTCTCCTTCCCTCTCCTCATCCCTATGTCTCCTCCTCTTCCTCTGCTGGGATTCATGTTGAGACTTCTCACCCTGATACCCCCCTCTGCCGACCACCACCAATTATTGACACTGAGTATCCAAACATCTAACATAAACATTTATAACCAGTTTTCCAAACATCTTTTTTTGCACAATTTAGGATGAAAGAAATGAATTCAATAAGCAGGAACTTGTCTTTTTTTTTTTTTTAAACAGTGGATTTGAGGAACTTCTATTTCTACACGTACTATATGTGGTGGTGTCTAGCCCCACTCTGCTTCCCAAAACCACAGATTTGGTGGATGAGGGGAAGACTGAGCGATCCCATGTTGTTTTCCTTTGGGACACAATCAGATTATCTGTATGCATGCACACATGCACACATACACACACACACACACACACACACACACACACACACACACACACACACACACACACACACACACACACACACACACACACACACACACACACACACACACACACACACACACACACACACACTTCCCCTCGGCCTCTAAACCCCCAGCCCAGATGTTGATCTCCACAGCTGTCTTTCTGTGTGTCTAGGCATCTTTCACGATGATATTCCAACATGTAAACCAGACATTGTTACAATGTGAGACATGGGGTGCACACACATACACACTTATACAAGCATGCACGCAAGCACAGATGTTCTCTGCCTATATTCATCTCCTGTGAATGTGTGTGTGTGTTCCTAATTGTTTACATCAACATCTTTAAACTATTTTGTTGTTTGTGGGCGGGGAGGACTTTGTAGCCTCCAGGCTCTATCTAATTACTGAGGAGGGGGTCTTTCTTTTTTTCTGTCTTCAGGAGGAGAAGAGGCTGGAGCTGCAAGAGGAGGGGGATCTGCTTTGTCTTTGTCCTTAATATCCTTTCTAAAACGTCTGTATTTTTCTCTCCTGCTATCCCTCCTTTTTCCTGGGAGGAGGAGGCGAGGGAAGAGAGATGAAAGGATGCGGGGGGTTGGCAGAGTCGGGAGAGAGGCCATAGGTCTGGTTTACAGTGGGAGAAATATGGGGAGACAGAAAAGAGGCTGTATTTCCATCCAAACACTTCTGAAAAGTTAAGTCAACAAAAGAAAATGTGAGTCAGTGTATTTTGTATATCCGTTACATTTCAGTTCCCATGTGATGACAAGTTCCTTTCGTGAATTTATTTTTCTGTCCACACATAACATGCAGTTGATTTCATTTGCCTCTGGGGATTAATAAAGTCATATATCTGCATATCATCCTGCTGCTGCCTCTGTTTAAATAGGATTCTCTCTCTGTCTTTAGTACTTTCATGCTGCTGTTATGCGTGTGGTACATTCACTGCTGTTCCGCCATTTAAATATGTTCTCTCTGTTGTTGTCAGCTGTCATTTCAGTGCAAATCGCTGCAAATAGCAACAGGCACCTCCACCTCCCCATCACTGCCTGTCTTCACAGATTCATCAGCTCCATTAGCCTCATCAGAATCATCAGCCCCCACCACCACCACCACCAGTGTCTGGACTCCTTGGGGGGGCACACGCCTTTCATCCATTCATCCATTCATCCATCTCCATTCATGACATTTTGATTATGTGTGTTTTTCTCTCCGATTTTCATGATTTCTAGGCTGTTTTTTCCAAAGTGGCTACATTTAAAAATGCCAGTGTTCCATTGTAGTGTGTACATGATAAAGAAGCTTCTGAAAATTGTATACATAAGAACGCTGCCTTCAAGTTCATACCCATAAAAGGAATGGTTTGACTTTTTGGGAAATATGCATAGAAATATTTCCCAAAATATTTGTTTGTTTATACTCTAATTATGAAGCTGGCCCGAGCTTAATATCTGGCTTACAGACATGAGAGTGGTATCAATCGTCTCATTGCTCTTGAGACAAAAAACAAAATAAGCACATTTACTCAAATATCAAATTCTCCATCCCTCTGTGTGGTCATTTGCTGCGTTTGAGTGCGAGTCTGTGTGCAAAGTAGTCCTGGTTTGCTTTACAGACTCACAGCTGGAAGACAACAAATTGCAGCCAACACACATCAAAGGCTTTCAGACCGCGTGTTGCTCAGTACGTATGCGAGTGTGTGCTCCGACAACCCCCACCACACACACACACACACACACACACACACACACACACACACACACACACACACACACACACACACACACACACACACACACACACACACACACACACACACACACACACACCTCAACCTTCCTACAGGCATTTTGTTACACCTTTTTTTAAAGAGCGTCTTCGCACTCCTTACGGCGACCAGACACAAGCACAGACGTTAATTGTCTCCGGGACCAACAAATGTTTGTTGTCATGGTCGTCCTTTAAAGTTTAGGTGATAACATCATCAGTCTGCAAGGTTTATCTGCTGCACAGTAGGGGTTTAAGAGTCTGGAAATACCCAACAGCTTAACTGAATATACAGGAAGTTCATTCAGATAGCTGAGGATACCCTACAGCAGCTGCACACACGTATCAGGTCCCATTCAGTTTAGGCTCACTATATTGTACCTTAGTTTGGCCACGTATGGTATTTGTTTATTAGTTGGTCTGGTTTACTCTGTCTTGATATTGTTTAGTCTACTCTGCCTTACTGAAGATAGCTTAATTGACTTCTCATCTTACCTGCCCTTCGAATATGTGACTCAACACTCTGAATCAAAAATAAAATTATCTAGAGCTGGATCCCACTTTGGTTAGCCTGGGACATCCCGAGGAAGAGAGAGGGACGGAGATCGAGGAAGGTCTTGATGAATGTCCTACACTTGTTTGTTAGTAACCGTATTTCCAGCTCGTCGGCCGCAGCACAGCTGCAAACAGGCAGAGAGAGAGAGAGACAGAGAGCAGCTGTAGGCCAGTTGCCAGCCTCACCAGAGTGCTACAAACGGAACTGCCTACAGCGTGGGAACTGGCACGCACGCACACACACAACACACACAAACACACACAGCCCAGGCTTGTGGCCAGGGAACAGTCCAGTCAGTATTTCACTGTTGCCATATGAATATCCCTGCTCCAATCTTTTGGGTGGCTTTCCTGTTATAACTTCATCTGTACTCAAATGGATTCCCTGCTCTTCTTAAGCTTGAGGAAATTGTACAACTCCAGGGCTTACGAAAGCTTTTCAAAACCTTTTTGATCAACTTAAGAACACATGGTGGGTAAAACCATAACTGCTTTTCTTAGATCCTGAAAAGTTTGTGAACATGAAAATCTTTCCCGCAACAACAAACCAGAGCGCCATGACTGTACTAGCAATTAGTAAAGCCGTCAAAAGCCAGAGTCATTTTAATGGCTATTATTAATCTTCACAGCTACGAGTTATGCAAACCGTTTCTTTCTGGTTATGGTATAGACCGGCTCAATGGTCACTGATAGACAGAATCTGTCCCAAGTCTAGACATACGGATGGAATAACGTATTATAAAAGCTGACTTTCAGTAAGAGTCTGCTTTGAACTAGGATGAACATATTAGGGATGCCCCCTGTGTCACTGCAAGGGATCCTCCAGAAACAACAAATATCACTAATAGAAACAATAGATCCTATTGTGCTGCAGAAAATAAGAAAGGAGAGGCCATAGGAAGAGAAGAAAGCAAAATGAAAAAGGCGAGGGCTCAATCCAACATGAGTCCATATATTCATTAATTCAGTCTCAGCTGACATTCGCACAGCAGACATGTAATATGCTGTTCAACATACGCTTTCCTTTTTTGTAGATATATCTTTGAAGATAGCTTGAGGGGAGAGCTAAGTGCAAATCAGAAAAAAGGTCTTCTGTGGTCAAATGTAAAATCACATTCCACTTCAAATTGCTGCTCATACACAGGAATGCTCTCAGGATGGGAACTTGAGGACAGATGTGCAGTATTGTGTATATGGTAAGGCATGCTTACTGTCTACTCTGTACCATTTCCTTTCAAATGTTTTCCTATCATGGGTTCAAAGGTTTCAAGAGTCACTTATTGTCATTCTACAACACAGGGTTGCACAACAAAATGCAACCGCTTCCCCCAACAGAAACAAAACGTAGTATTGAGGAAAACAAAAAAAAACCAAAAAAAAAAAAACTCCAAGGGGTGGAACGAAAAAAAAAAAAAAAGGAAAAAAAAAAAAAAAAAAAACAAAACCCTAATAAGAAAAAAAAAAAAAAAAAAAAAAAAAAAAAAAAAAAAAAAAAAAAAAAAAAATATAAAAAAAAATTTAAAAAAAAAAAAAAAAAAAAAAAAAAAAAAAAAAAACAAAAAAAAAAAAAAAAAAAAAAAAAAAAACAAAAAAACATTTAAACTCCAAAAACCAAAAAAACAAAACCCACCCTTCCATTACGAATTTAATCATGACAGCAAAAAGAACAATATAAAATTTCATGGCAATCCATTCAGTAGCTGTTGAGATATTTTAGTCTGGATGAAAGTGGTGGACTAACCAACAAATAAACCTACATTGCCATCCCTAGAGCCAGGCTGCGAGCATGACTAAAATGTTTCTACTCAACCTATAGGTAGAAATCAGTGTTTCTTTTTTGCACTTTGAGTAATAGTAATAATGATGTGACAAGGGCGTTTTACCTAATCAATGTGTCTTTGCCTAATATGTAGTCCAAGTAAGTAAAGCTTAAGAGACAGCCAGTTTCTTGCTGGCCCCATGCAACACAGTGGATAGAGGTCTTAGTCCTAGCGTCTTATGGCGTCAAATCATTGGGGGACAACACACACGCAGTAATATCTGGTCTGCACTTGCCGACAGCTCAATAGCTGGCGCACGATCATAGAACATTGGGATGATTGATTCGTTATACTGAGCTATCAGCAGTCAGCCTCGGTTCAGAATATATTTTATACGAAAAATAAAGATATGTATATTGGCCACCATCCATTCGAGCGGAACCAAAAACTTCTTCCAGGCCAAGCGCACCCAAAAAGCACAGGAGAGGACACCATCCATTTCTAGCGGCGTCTGCTGCAACCCTACAACATCGCAGCTCCAGTTACACTACGCATGTGTCATACCAAGTCAAGTCAACTTTATTTTCAATTCTGCAATATGTGCCAGACATACAGAGCAATTTCTCTCCGACCCACGGTGCAATAAGGACACGTACAACAAGTATAATATAAAACATAAGAAATGTATACAAATAAAGATAAGTAAAATGTACAAATAAGATAAAGATAAGTAATATATAAAATACAGTAATACATTGTAAATAGTGCAAATGTAAGGTAAAATCAAACCGTACAGAAAACTAAAGATGAAGACATTTGAAATGTGCAATATATAGAAAGAGTTCCTGTGGTGGAATTTCCAGAAACAACATGTTGTGGTATGATGAGATAAAGGGAAAGTTTAGGTCATTCATAAGTCAGGGGACAAGAATATTCAGCCAGTGTCTATTATCCAAACCTCTTCATGTAAAAATATGTGCAGTATGTTTCTCTACAGATTCAGGGAATCTAGGCCGCTGCATGATAAGGAAATGTTTTGTTTCAGGGCTGTCTCCTTTTGGAGGTCGGTGAAAACTAGGCTTTAGTTAAGCCATCCGTGTTTAAGTCACTCGCAATATCGTTGTTTTCATTGAAGGTTCAGCTAAACGTAACGCCTCCAGCATGAGTTTAAATACACCTTCAGGAAGACAGGAACTTCAGAGAGCTGGGACGGCACGATGCGATAACACATTGTGGTTAAACTGTACTGCCTGCCTACATTTTTTCCTTAATTGAGAGTTCATTATCTTTATTGTGACTATTATTGCCACTCTTCATCACACCCCCAACCGGCACCATCAGACACCGCCTACCAAGAGCCTGGGTCTGTCCCAGGTTTCTCCCTAAAAGGGAGTTTTTCCTCGCCATTGTCGCACTAAATGCTTGCTCGTGGGAAATTGTTGGGACTTTGTAAATTATAGAGTGTGGTCTAGACCTACTCTATCTGTAAAGTGTCTTGAGATAACTCGTTATGATTTGATACTATAAATAAAATTGAAACTGAAATTAAATGCTTCTGCGTAATTCATCAAGGTCTTCCGAATCCTTTCAGGTACGTGAAATTAGTTTTTTTCTTAACAATACCCCATAGCTCCCATGGGGTCAGAGACCGCGAGTCTGAATGCTAAGCTAAGCTACTCTGCTTGCTCTAGCTTCATATTTAGTGTACAGACATGAGAGGGGCATCAATCTTCTCACAAACTACTGTGAGTTTGTGAACATGCACAATCCTGTGTTAGTATCAATATATTCACATTGACTTTTTGTGGGTGAAAAAGTAAGTGCAGCATTCTGCAGCTGAGAAGTTAATGTCTGCTGCTTAAAATAATGACGGTCATGGGAGTGGAAGATAAACTGTGTAACAGCATCCACCAACATGACAGGTGTCCTTGTGTGAAGAAGAATTAGCAATATGCTGCTTGAAGTAAAGCCTGGTCAACACCTCTTAAAACATCAACATACAGAAGGCCAGATTCTGTGTGTAAACTGTTCCGGTCATTAGTTAATTGGGCTACATAGCAGTAGATACAACAGAGTGTGTGTTATAGGTTCCAAGTGAAGCAATTACTTTCCAATCACGATAATAGCCTTTTTAACACTAATTTCATAGAAAACACAACCCCACTTTTTAGGGATGTGAACTTTCTCTTTTGGGCTCTACTATTCTCTCTATTTTCCAGTTTCTTCTTCCCTCGCTCCTCTCATCTCCATGTCCGACCCCCAAACACCAAACAGTCTGCCCCCTCCCCCACCCCGTCACCCCTAATACACATCCCCGACAAACACACACACCTCAGGTTATTCAGTTCACACACACATACCACTCTACCCCCAACGCACCCCACCCAGCACCTCTGGCTAATCACTTCAAAGAAAGATGCTATCAGTCCGAAGACAGACCCACTGAAGCAAATCCCAGCCGGGACCCAGACTGCTCCAATCTGACAAGCCACACAGACCCTTTACACAGCAAACAATCCCTGGCTTAGACAATGTAAAAACATTTTGTACTTTCAGAGGTGGATACCAGCCTCTAATCAGCACTTGGTCAACACTGGATAGAGACTTCATTCCAATATTTGGGGCTCAAAGACAATCAATCACTTATTTGTCCATTTGGCAGCAATCACAATGAGCCTGGGGTATTGAGAAGTGTCGTTAAGAGCCTTAATGCTTTGTATTCCCACTGCACTATTTAAATATTTAGCTTTTGATCAATCAGGAAGAATAAAAGAAACCAGACCATGAGAGTAAAGAAAAAGGACAAACAGATGAGAGGGAGGAAGAGACACAGAGGGATCTCCTGGGGTTTTTCCTTAAATCTAGCACTCCCTTCATCGCTCCCTCCCACATGCTACGAACCAGGAAAAACAAAGCCCTGTTTGTTTGATCGATAAGTTAAGTAGGGCTGGCTTTACTTGGAGCCTTTCCCAAAGGCTAACTCAAACAAAGCCTCTAGTGCTCCTATAGGTGACGTTCTTTTATAAAAAGGTCAATGATTTCTTAGGAAAATTCCTAGAAAGAACCATGGAATTTGCTATTAATTATAAAGAAAACAGAGATGCTGTTACACTTCCAATTAAAAAGGGCATTTCAGCCATTTTAGTTCAGTTCACTCGTCGAGTGCTACTCAGCCTGTGAGGACAGTTGTATAATGTCTTCTGTAACTTTGGAGGGAGTTTTCCAAAGTTTGAAAAAATAACCCTGGTGATGTCATAGTAATATCACCGGGGCTAACTCAGCTTGGTCCTTCTATTATGACACATGCACTGCAAATGTGAACTTATTAGACATTACCCAGAGGAGCTGTGTGGGAGAATGCAGATGTCTGAATCAGTTGGACCGCACATTAAACGGAGCCCATGTGTGAATAGAGCAGGTCATTGTCCTTGTTTTATTATGTGTAAATAAATTGCTATTTTCTGTATAATCAGTGCCAAATGACATGCTTCTTTCCAGGACAAGTCCTAGGAAATTACAGACGTGTAAATTAAAGTGTTACCCTACTCCAGAGGTTTTCAAACCGTGAGGCGTGCCTCCCCAGGGGGTCGCGGGAGAGTTAGAAGAGGTGCGCGGAGAGAGAAATGTGAGGCAACACTGCGCGAGGTGAAAGGGACAGGTGCATGGCAGTGTTCTAAAAACACAGATTTGGTCCGCTCACCAACATGGTCAACAGTAGGAGCTGGAGGCAATTAAGGTACTTTAAACCCTTAGCGCCCGATTGCCACAATTTGTGTCGAAATTCCTGCCATAGCTCAGTCAAATCAGACAAATTCAGTTGTCTTAATTTCATCTTCAGGGGGGAGGCACTCCTGCCCTGCTCTACTACTACAGTCACACTGAGGCCAGACACAGATCCTCAGTAGTATTATTCTGCCCGCCTAGGAGGTGGAGAACGCTGAAAGAAAAAATAAAATAAAATCTTCTTAAATAAAATCTAGTTTTGTGCCAAAATGTATTCAAATATGTAAGAAACTTTGAATACACGCTGAGGTGAAATTGGGTTGCTGGAGAGGAGTACTTTAATGGTAAACCAAGTTATTAACTGGGAACTGG
The DNA here is from genome assembly GCF_010015445.1 of Perca fluviatilis. Taxonomy (NCBI): domain Eukaryota; kingdom Metazoa; phylum Chordata; class Actinopteri; order Perciformes; family Percidae; genus Perca; species Perca fluviatilis. The sequence goes on along the minus strand of NC_053135.1, from coordinate 5,385,914 downwards.
CAGACAAATAGGGAGGGAAGTAAAGTCCAACAGAGCATGTGAGCATTAATGGTTAAGGCATGTTTGTGTCTACCTGTGTGTGAATTGGAGGAGGGGATAACGAGTCGGGAAGGGGGCACTTTGGCGACCCTTAAAGATGACCTATGACCCCTTGAAAAGGTTAAGAGGCAGATTAGGAGGGAAAGAGGAATTACAAATAGACCCCCACCCCAGGCTGATTATAAGTAATGCACATCCTCCAGGAATTTGGGATTGTGTCTCTCACAAGAACCAAAAACATACTTGTGGGCTACATGATGAGTCATAAATCAATACGCAGACAGACAAGGAGTCCTAGAGCTAGTGCTCTCAGTCCCTCCATCCATCTTACCTTGTTTGAAGGTCCAGTGGTTCGAGTTTGTTCTTCGTATGCCGCAACGTTCTCCCACGTTGCAACCACAACATGTGTGGGTGTGAATTTTGCATCTGGGAACCCTCGATGTACTTCCTGGGTGAGCAGATGGATGAATGAATGATGGAGGGAAATAAAAGAAAAGACAAAATGGAAAGATAGTGTGTACAATGGACTGAACTAATGGATGAAGAACTGAAAAAAAAAGGAAGAATCCAGATCTTAGTTCAGTACAATGAAAAACGTATTCATCTCAAAACCTTTTTTCAACAAAAGTCTGTAGTGAATTTACAATTGATTTCACTTGTTTCAATGGACAAACAGACCTGGGCCACTCTGTTGAGTACACTGGGCGTTTCGGTCACTCGGTAATAAATCTGTCCACGCCCTCCGCTGGTGTCGATGTCAGCCAGAAACGGAGCCACCACGGGGAAATCTGTGGGGAAGCCGTCGTCAACGTACTGCTTTTCCATCGGCAGGTCCTGGCCTGATATGATACCATTGGTGGCCACCTAGAGACAGAGAGACAGACGCCATATGAGTACTAGCAGTTTAATGATGGCTACCAATGGTGTTCCTGCACACCACTTAGGAGAAATATCTGGAACACCATCATGGACCGATGGAACCTCCTAATGAACCCGTATCCCCTCATAACCACTGGAACCTCCGTGGGCACGGCTGGAACCGTCTCACGGAGCCCAGGAACCACATAATGAACCCCTAGATCTCCCTCATAAACCGCTGGAACCCACTCAAGGATCTCTGGGGCTCCTTCAAGGATCCCTGGGCCCTGATTATGTGTTAGAAACATTTCAACCACATACGACTAATACTGGCTTTCCTCTTGATGCATTTATGTGTGTAATAGAGCATGACACATTCTGATGTGTCATGCAAAGCAACACTTAACAATTTATATATCAGTGGGGGAATGGAGCAAACAACTCATTACAAATACTTCAGTAAAATCGTAGGTACTTGTACTTTGCTTGCATATTGGCATTCTAGAATCATTAGCATCAAAATATACAACTAAAAGGTAAAAGTTCTAATTATGCAGAATGGTCCATTTATTATATTATAACTACAGATGCATTCATGTGTACATTACTGTAATGTTGCAGCTGTAAAGGTAGGGCTAATTGTTGTAATTACTGCTGGGTAGCGTAACCTAGAACATCCCATCATTTATAAGTTGATTACATTTTGTATTAGTAATTTGAATCTGCATGGTTACTATAACTACAGTATTAGCATAAATGAAATTAAAATTAAAGTACCTAAAAAATTTGAAAATTGTGAGTAAGAGTAGTGAATATAATTAGGCTACTTCTACTCAAGAACAGTAGCTGGGTAAAGTTGCTTTGCATCACTGTCCAAATTTCTAGTGATACACTAGCAGGGGCCATTCTGCACAATGAGCTCTTGTACTTTTGGTACTTTTAGAATTTGACTTCAGTAACTGTGACTGCTACAGGACTTTGACTTGTAACGGAGTGATTTTATAGTCAAGTACTGTTACTTTTACTTGAATAGAAGTAATCAAGCAAGTTAGTACGTTATTACAAGCGCAGTGCATTTTGATTCACCAGCTGACTTTCGTCTGTCGAGTATTAATTGAGTTAATTGATTATGACGTCAGAATGTTAAGATTACTTTTCTTCAAAATGAACCATGCACGAAATGTTGTAAATATTCATACAAACGGCATAGGGAACACATTGTGGCTACTTCACAGAATTCGGCCGAACAGGGAAAAAAAAAAAAACTACAGATGTTCCCATTCACACGTTATTAAATCGCTCCATTTGGCACTATAAAAAAAAACACCGCTCTGCCGCCGAAATGATTTAACAGCTGCAAACATCCCCTGCAAAATGTTAACTTTAGAGAATCATTTAAAGCGTTCACAGGCAGGACAATTCTGTGCGGTAATAAAGACGCCAATAACAAGCATATAAATGAGTGTTAATGAAGTCTTGGCTACTTACATAAAGCTGGGAGAAGAGGGAACCGTAGAAGTATAAGGGTTTGGGCAGGGACAGCACTCTGGAGGTTTCATCGTCGCCCTCTGCCAAAATCAAATCTCCACTCAGAGTGCCATAAGGAAACATATCAGCTCTCTTGATTGCTGTAACCACACACACGCTGCAGCTCCAGCACAGCAGACACACAGCCAAAATTACACCTCTCTCCATTGTAGAGCTGGGGCTGAGTGAGCAGCTCTGCATTACGAGAGGGAGCAGAAGGAGAGAGCTACAGATGGACTCCGAGAGGCCAGCAGAAAGACGGAGAACTCTCCTCCTCTCCACCGAGCCTCCGATACTCTGCGGGGAGGGAGGAGTTTAGGCCCGCTCTGATTGGCCGGAGGCAGATTGAGTGACAGCAGGCCGGTGCTGGAGGAAACATCTGGCTCGAATTAGAGAAAAGACAAATACAGCATTTTTAATCCGGATGTAACTCTGTTTCACAACAATGAAAAAGAGACATTGTGTAATTTTTTAACATACTACCACCACACACACACACACACACACACACTTGACAATTTCATTAAAAGACATTTATCAAGATAGAAGGGTGTAAATGGAAACTTTAGGGACTATATATTTTATCAAAGGACATTATACATAATATATTATAATCCCTAAAGATTCATAAATGGTTTAAATTTAAACAAGCTAAAGGCATTATTTACTATTAGCACCTAGTATTTTTTGTATTACCAAAATTTTTTTCCTTTTGAATACACTTCAATCATCAAATTTACATCACATTACATAGTTATTGTTATGTCATTTAATCTATTTTATTTTACTAGGTTATTCACTTATTCATGGCCGGGGATGCAACCTTAAAATACCTATCTGCGTGTGCCACCTAGTGTCTGCAATAGCGTATGGCAACGGCACAGCATACGCTCCAGCCAATTGGATTTGAAACTATAGCTAAAAAAAAAATTTTCATTTTCAAGCAAAAACACCATCATGCTCTGCTACAGAGGACAGACGCACAGGATATCGTGTGTAGCCTACAGAACGGGCAATATTCAAATTAGAATATGGAAAATCAGGATGACAATCTTAGATAGACTGCCCGCATAAATGAAAAATATGATCAGGAAGGACATTAACAACTTCCAAGGAAGGTCCTTAGGCCCACAACCTCCTCTCCACCACAAAAACCTGAGAAGAGGATAGATAGATTCAAACATTACATGTCATTTAGCGGACGCTTTTATCAAAAGCCACTTCCAATTAAGTGCTTTCAACCTTGAAGGTACAAACTCCAGACAGCAAGTAGTAAGTGCAAGTACATTAGCTTTAAATAAGCAAACAAACAGAGGGAGCAGAGATGGAGAGGGAGGAGGAGAGGCGGACTTTCCTAGAGGACGATAACCAGATTACAGACTTCAGGAATGTGGCACAGACAGCCAGGAGAGAAGACAGAGGTCCAAACATGGCTGATGGTCCAGCACAGAAAATAATTTGTACCGTTTACAGAGGACAAGGGATGAAAAAACGATTCATAGTACAGTGAGCAGTGTACAAGTCGCAGAACTTAATATACATCGTCACACAATTTAAGGACAATGCTGAAAGACAATTATTCCAAACAAGTGGAATGTATTGGACTGGAACAGAGTCTACACACAATAACACCATACAAAAACGTACTGACAAAGCAAAAACACATTTTGGAATTTGCAAATTTATTTCCCCAAGTGAAAAATCTCTCATTTACAAAGGTCTGACTCTCCTTGGACCGTCTTGGCTTAATCTGAGTCCTTCATTCTTCCTGGTAGATCCTCTCAAGCTCAGTCAGATTGGATGTCGGTGAAACTGCCATCTTTAGGTCTCTACAGATGTTCTCTGGGGTTCAGGTCTGGGCTTTGGCTGGACAATTCATGGGCATGCAGAGAGCTACAGTTGATGAGCAGTACAGTAACTGGATTTTATCAGATGTAACGCTTGGTGTTGAAAAGTTTTGCCTTATCAATCCAGAGAATCAAGTTCCTGGTGTTCTCAGAGTCATAACTCAAGGTGTGGCTTCAGTCTGGCCACTTTTCCACAGGATTTAGGAGTACTTTTGTTATGGCTGTCCCTTTGGCAGGTTATCCCTCTGAAGCTCTGTTACAGTTGCCATTGGGTTCTTTCCGTTACCTCCCGGACTGAGGCCCAGAACGGCCAGATTTAGAGTCTTGGTGGTTGTCTAGATCAGCAGTAGAGAAAAAGTCATGAGATCACTACTGTTTGCCACAGACAGTGTTAGGAGTGATAAAACTAGAAAAAGGGAAGTTATACATTTCAATAAATGTTTCTAAACCAACCCACTATACTAAATTATATATGCCTTCTAGTGTTGATGAATAATTCCTGTTCAATAACAGCTGATTGTGGTACCCACTGCAGCCTATAGGTGGAGGCAAATGCCAGGCTGAGATAATAAATCGTAGATTTTACTTTATTTTTAGTCTGTGAAAACTATAATGTAGGTTTTATTTTGTATCTGTGAAAAATGTTTTTATAGTCAGTCTACCATGTTTTAAATGCCAAAACCACAATACCAAAACACTCTGATGTAATCAGATCGTTTACATGTGGCCACCCTGTGTGTGTGTGTGTGTGTGTGTGTGTGTGTGTGTGTGTGTGTGTGTGTGTGTGTGTGCGAGAGAGACAAATAATACATAAAGCATGTGTCAGCAAGATTGATGCCAAGCCCTCAACAAAGGCTGTTTACCAGCAGAGCAGACCAGAGGATTTGTGGATAAAGACCTTAATTAGTAATGCAATCGCTTCAGTTAAGGGGTCCTTGGCTTAAAACCGTTGAAGACCCCTGATCTACAATAAAGTCACTGGATAAAATCATGGAAACGACTGCTCCTTTAAACACTTGCTGTCTGCACTGTTTTCAAAGAAAAGGAAAGGAAACGAGAGGGTGAAAAAATAAAGACAATGACAAGAAATAAAAAGAATAGTAAAGGGAAGCAAGCCAGAGTCAAAAAAATAAAAAGGGAAGGAAAACAGAGAAAAGGAAAGGAAAATTCAAGAAATAAAAAATGAAAGGGAAGCAAAGAGGAAAGGAAAGAAAAAGGGAAGGAAAGGAAAAGACAATAAATGAAAAAAAGAAAAAAGTAGAGGAAACGAGAAGAAAGTAAGGCAAGGGAGAGGAAAGGTATTTTGGCATCAGTAAAGGCAGAGGACAAGGTAAAAGAAGCCTCTGCTGCGTGAGGAAACAAATATAGAGCGAGGGTAAAAGGAGACCGGTAGGAATGAATGGAGAGAGACAAGCAACAACAAGACAAAGATAAGTTACTAGGAACTGGGATTCCTGTGTCTGACGAGTGCTGTCAAAACTAAAAATAACCTTCAGTACTTGACGAGTCAGGTTGTAAGATGTAACCCTGTACTGTAAATGATTGGGTGTTTGTATGGCTTGCTCATGCCATACTGTATATTCACTTACTACCACCACTACTTCACCAGCTGAAGCACTTCAGGGGGTTAACAATATTAAAATGTCTAAAGGTCAATCTGGAGAAGGACAGAAAGAGAGACTGGTGCGACCAAAATGAGAGACCCTGAGTGCTTTTCAGGCCCATTAACAAGTTCCTAATTGTTATTGCCATTATGCCAGCACTGGCTTTCACTCAAAGTGCTTTCAGCATACATCACAGCCTATTAAAGGATCCTGTTTGGCATTTATTCTATTTTAAAAATGGGTGAAATAACATTAGAACAACATTTCAAAGCACTAAGGAATTTTTGAAAGCGATTTCGCTAAAACTTGGCAGAGGTTGCATTATGATTTATGGCCACGTCGTGGTCATATAAGGACGTCATCTTCCCTGCACAAAATCACCCGTATCCACCTCAAAAGGAAAGAAAATTTAGCACAACCCTGAAAAGCAAAACAAAAAAATTGTGAAACTGGTTAGAAGACATGTAGACATACTGTACATGCCAGATATGTCACTGGTTCATGTAATACACAGATAGAAAAACAAACACTCACATTCATCCCGATGGGAAATGAAGGCATCAAATCCATGTGACTGTGGGAGGAAACCCAGCAGGAAGACATGTAACCTCCACAGATAAAGACACACAGGAAACCAGACACACATCGATACCATACTCTGAATGTTGCATTCATGGGAGAGGAAGAGGACACACTCATGTCCAGCCAGACAGACACAGAGGGTTGCATGATATTCCCAAAATATCACATTTCTTTTGTTATTATTATTCATATTGGCAGGCCATGAAAGCTGCTTATTTCATCAGTGCTGAAACAACTAGTTGATTAATTGATTGACAGAAAACTGTTAATTTGGATGGCTGATTCAGAAGTTATTAATTTAGCAAAAATTGCCAAACATTTCCATCTCTCCAGTGGGCAGATATGTTGCTGTTGAGCGGTTTCATATAATGCTCAATATAATATTTTAGGGTTTTGGACTGTTGGTTTGACAAAACAAACAATTTGACACCATTTGAGAAATCTCAATGGCACTTTTTTTAAATGTAGATTAAACTACATTTAAATAATCGTTTTGTGTCCGTGCACAATTACAAACTGTATGTGTATCCCTTTTTAAAATGGACCAGTAGTTTTACTCTAACATATGCTATACTTAAATTGGGAATTATTAAAACATGTATTCAATGGCATATCTTATTAATATCTCATTTCCTATATAGGACTACAGGCTGCATCAGTAACAGGTCTAGACATAGGCTACTCTTTTTAGCTGAAAGCCGAGGTGAGTGCTATTATCGAGTAGTTTTTGAATGTCAGGCTTGTATCTTTCCAGCTCCCGCCTGTAAGCAAGGGATGGGTGTACCCGTTTCGTGTGACGTCACCGCATCGTTCCCTGTACCCCGGACCCATCCATCCCTACCTCACAGTGCCGCGCGCCTCGCCCGAACCACACCTCAGCTTTTAACCAGAGCGGCTTTAGAAGTGAAACAGACGATACGTGCGGATCTATTTCTCTTCTGCGCGACTCCAGCTGGACTGTAAAACACGGACATAAAGTCCACACCACGGGGACCAAGTTAGGAAATAGGGGAGAACTTCATTATTTGGACGCGCCATTCACCGCTGTTGAAACCACGCGGATGTGACAGACTGCCGGAGCGCTGTTTTCTCATTCGGAGCAAACGGCAAAAAAACAAACAAAACAACAACCTTAAAGCAAAACTCCATTTAGAAAATTTGCAAGTGTGAAATGTCCTTTAATTCTGACTGAAAAAAAAACGCTCAAAATCCAACTTTGACTACTAGTTAGGTGGTGGTTCGTCTCACTCAGCCAGCGCGCTCTGTGTGCCGTACACACCTGAGAACAAAGTCTTTCATATTCTGTTCAGAATATCTTCTGATTTTACCCTATTATCCAGCTAACACCGCAACTGACGCACAAATCTGCGTTCATCTTCTACAAAACACAAACAGCCGTCCACGGACCCAACACCTGGACACATCTGTCAGAGCGCTCCTCTGCGTTTTGAGGAAGACGCCGATTCAGTGACATCTGGAGCCCTGAACTTCAGCCATTACCAGAGTGGAGACGCCGTGCGCTGAACAGAGCAAGTAGGTGAGTCATTGATCTGCTCGTTACACACCCAGTGAAACATGCAGGTGGAACGGATGTGTGCCGTTATTATGTATGCTTATATTTACTAGTTACAGAACACTCACATTCCCACGAGGGGGATTTTTTTCTAAGAAAGGCAACATCTGCATAGATAGATAACATCTCTTAATGATTCAGCACAACTGCGAACTTGAGCAGAAAATGTGTGAAAACTCAGAAATTTAGTCTGTCTGCTGATATAAGTTAACTGGTGAGACAGAAGAGGAACAGCGATTGAGTTTCACAACTCCAAAACTCCTACTGTAGCAGAGTTCATGCCCTGGAAGGTTCCGAATATGCTGAATGTTGCTTTTTAATGAGGAAGAAGATGTTCTCCCTTTTCTGTATATGTTTGGGATCTGTTGGGTTAGACAAAGACTTGCAAACATGGAATTAGAGTGGTGCGTATAGTCGCTGTTGTTGACATTGAATCAAAACAGAGTCTGAAAGGAAGGGACACTAGAAAACATCCTTGACAAAATGATGCAGGATCTCCTCGGACCACTGTGTGCCAAGTAAACAAATGTTGCCAGTATGTGCAATTTTGAAAAATGCTTGAACAGTGGACTCATATGCAGCCTTCTCTAAAGTTCAGTCACGAAAAAGGTTTCTTGGCAGCCAAGATCTTGGGTTTGATGAACAGAGAGACGAGCTGTAGCGGATCCACTGGCTGTGGCAGATTTTTGGTTAACTTTGGTTTTTAAATTGGCTTTAAATTTGGTTCTATGAAGCATTAAGAATGTCTTAGCAAATCCGAAAATGATTTTCGCATCATCAAACAAATGTCACTAGTTGTTTTTTACTAAGTTTCTCTTCTAAAATGTTGTTAATCTGATATGTACAATTAATAGATTATCAAAATAGTTGCAGATTCATATTCTGTTATATTCTTTCTTCCTTTCTGTTTAACCAGGATGGCTGCAGACAACTTTTTAAGGACAGATTTCTGACTTTTTTTTTTTGGAAGCAGAGACATTTTTTCTAATGAAATCCAGCCAGTCTTGAGCAATGATGAAAGCAGATAATAACACATGTCACCACGATACCCACATCAAACCCAGCGAGAGCCCGAGCCCGGTGATCAGTGCCATCATGTTTGCCGCAGGCATCTTTGGCAACGTGGCTGCCCTGGTGATACTGGAAATCCGGAGACGTAGAGACACTAGGACCGGAGAAACAAGGCGACGGTCGCTGTTTCACGTCCTCATCAAATCGCTGGTGGTCACGGACCTGACTGGGACCTGCCTGACCAGTCCGCTGGTGCAGCTGTCATATTCACGCAACACTACCTTGGTAGGGCTGTCGCCCAACTCTCACAGCGTGTGTTCATACTTTGGCGTCAGCATAACCTTCTTCAGCCTGGCCACCATGTCGCTTCTCTTCTCTATGGCACTAGAGAGGTGCTTTGCCATTGGGTACCCCTACCTGTACAGCCGGTATGTCACCAACAAATGTGCCTATATCACCATCCCGGTGGTGTTTGTGTTATGCATGTTATTCTGTCTCCTCCCTTTTGCGGGATTTGGTAAATATGTACAATACTGCCCTGGCACGTGGTGCTTCATTGCCATGAACCCTCAGCAATCGGAGGACCAGGTCTACGCCAACCTGTTCGCCACTCTGATGCTAGTGCTGGTGCTGGCCATAGTGGTGTGCAACGGGTTTGTGGTGTACCAGCTGTTCAGGATGTACCAACGGCGGAGGAGGAACGGCGGCTCGAGGATGGCGACCAAGAGATCCAACAGTGAGCGCAGGGCGATGTCCATGGCTGAGGAGGTGGAGCATCTCATCCTGCTGGTCATCATGACCATCATCTTCATCATCTGCACAATGCCTCTGGTGGTAAGATGGCCGCAGATAACTCACACGCATGCCTTCACCCAGTCTGTAAAAATACACACTTAAGTTTTTAGGTTAATATGACCAGGTTGACCACTGACTGCTTCATTCATTTCATTACCTTTGTTAGGGCAAAACCACTCGATAAGGACTAACTGAATTCAACAGTAGTTAACTGACTTAGTAGGGGTTAATGAGCTCACTGGGCCAGTTAGTCAATAATAAAAGTCAAAGCAGAAATTGATTATTAAGTTTCATGATGATGTGTCCTGTGGGACTGGGGTTTTACCTAACAGTGATGCACAGGGGTCACCACTTTTTTTCATCTGCTGTTCGGCCCAAACCCCACCGCCAGCAAAACAACATAGCTGGAACATACATATATTACATTCATGTATTTCTTGGCTTTCATAGAAAGCCACATAAATAGGGTTTGTTTAATACAGTCTTGTTTAAAAATCAAACTCTTGCACAGAAAATTGTTTGTGTATGTACAGCATGAGGAATCATGAAATTGGGCCGTTTTCTTGCACTGAATAGGGTGGGTGGATAACTTTTACTTGGAGTGATTAAAGCATATTAAAAACAAAATATTTACATAAATATGTATATGTTATAAATATGTTTTTACGTGGAATCAGAAACATATGCGGACCTAAATTGACAGAAGAGCTTCCTTTAAGGATATATCCATTTACAGAGAGTTACAGCTAGCCACTGAAAATGAACTAAATTGTAATAGAACATATTTCGTATTTGTGTAACTATGCGCACACTTGTGGCATTTTGTCAACATGCAGCTATTCATAAATAATACAATAGACTATGGGCTGTTCTGATGCCAAGTTGTAGACAGGAAACACCTTTCTAGTGCCATTCACACGTGTCTGACTCAGCTGCTGATTTTGATGCCAGTTATAAACACTAGATGTTTAAATATAGACATGTCAATGTAGTGTAAAATAACTCAGACCTTCATTTTTTAAAATCTTTTTGTACTGTACAGATCAAAATCCATATTCAGATTATTTGAATTTTTTTCAGTTTATTGAGTTTAAAGGATATTTAAATCACCATTTTATAATTACTACTTACATGAATAGAGAAGGTGCCAGAGAAACTAGACAGGAAAAGCGGATAAATGTTCTGTATTTATTTCAATAAAACAGAATATGCTTATTCAGATGGAGAGTCAGATCCCAAGAATCATTTTAGTAAATTAAGTTAGGGCAGTTGTCTTAGCATCATTAGCAAGGAAGATAATACAAACAGCAGACTTCACATACAGTACGCAGAATTATAAATGTCCTTTGAAGTAGCCAGGATTTGATTAGTTAGACAGAGACCGTAATGAGAAGGGTCGGTCTCAGAAACTGTAGTTATACATTTGGTATACATGTAGCAACAACAACAAAACTATCATCTGTGACTGATGAGTAATTGGGAGATTGACCTAAAAATCATTTCCTGTGCCTGTTTCTTGCACAAATGGACTGCAATAACAACCCCACCGCAGCAGAATAGCCAAGGCAACATTGTGTCCAGTACATTCAGTACTTTATACAGATGTATAAAGTGACAGCCAGGACCAGCAACCTGAGCCAATCAAATAATATAATATAGATATATTTATATAAAAACAGGACTCTGATAAGCTAATGACAGTGCTGGCACAAAGCTTTGGTGTTTTAAATTTCAGTGAACTTTGACATATTTCTAGTTGATTTGGCCAGTAAAAAACTGTTTTGATAGTTTAGCCAGAAATTTGATTTTAGAGACTGAGACGGCTGGATAGCTGGATGGTGGGTTGAAGTACACATTCAACCCACCAATGACTCATCCTCCACTGATTAACCATGTTGTCTCAGTAAGACTCCAGGGTAATGTGTGTGAAACTTCCTCAGTTTTGAAAGCGTCACTTTGGATTTCACACATTCAATCAATAACTTTCCCAGCAGGATATGATGCTGGCCACTTTACAGCAGTAATGAGAGTGCCATCTTGTGCGCTGCTGCATCCCAGCTGTGGCTTGAAATGCAGTCATTTCTGCAATGATGGCCAAATTAACACCTCATTTAATGGCATCTACAACATCACAAACACAGACCAAACTATTTAATGAGCAAATTGGAGCTTTGAAAAGCCTGCCTCAACTCAGTCAATGCAGTCAGTTAAATCACATATATTAAGTATATTTTGACCTTTAAACATGTGTGCAAGTCTAATTACTTTAGCCCTACTAAAGGTAAAGTTAAATCCATCAAACGTTTTAAGTAGGCATGGTCAGTGTCACAGATTCCTCTATGCGATAGTGGAAATGGATTGTATTGAAATAGGTCCACAAATTAGCACCTAAAAGCTACTACCTGCATTATGATGCCACAAAGCCCTCAAAGTCTATCAAAGTCTAAAAAACTTATTTCCTCTACCTCATATTGTGGTGAAGAAAATCTATTTCCCAGAACAGGGTTTCCGCTGTATACATTCAACAGGTATGTCCCTCTTTTTTTAAAGATGGAGGCCGTCATTCGAGCGACTCGCTTGTGTGTATCTGAATGATTCTGATTGGCAGATTCTACGCTTACGAGAATACATGAATGAGCACATATATTTGTGAAAGAACAAAGTTTTTTCAACTCAAAGAATCAACTCAAAAAATTATACAATGGAGCTTCCATTTAAAAGTGATGGTTTCTTACACTGTGTCCCAAGTGCAGGCAGGTAAAGGACACTGGTATCAGCTTACTACAGTGGCTTTCTTCACTGCCTCATCAGGAGGCTGATTCAAATAGCTGACTCGTGTTCGGTGAGGTAGAAGCGAGGAAGAAGAGAAGAAGATGAGATAAACTGAGGATAATTGGAATTTCAATAAGACTTTAAAATGTCATAGATCAATATCAGATGTTGCTTTTTTTCCCTTGGCTTTTGTTTCTTTATTTTTGTTAAATCATTTTTGATTTAAACTTTGTCAGCATTGAAAAGCATCTAATTGAGTGTTACATTTGGCAGACACCCCCAATTCCTTTTCTCTGTCTTTCCACCCACAGACTAAAAGTCAGTACATCAATCTTTTTATTCATTAGGTTGTGTATGGGCATATATGTAAATGTCTGTCTTACTTTCTCTTTATTAGATATCCAGCGACAGTAACCAGACCTTTTACCACTGCAGGCAGAAGTCATCACAACATTAATGTCAGCCCTATATGATAAATTATTCTTATGGGAATACTATGTCATACATACTGGTGAATCACTTCCTTGTGACTGTCACATTGATCTCTCCTCATATTTCCACAGAATGGCCACATTCATTTATTGGCAGACATTTCCATTTGTTGCCCTGCAGGAAGATGTAGAAAACCTTAACCATATTTCATTCAAAGCGCACACTAAGTGATTATGCCGAGGGCGATGTGGTCTCTTATTTTAAAAGAACATCCGCCCTCATGTAGAATTTTGTTTCCACATTCCTTTCTTTATGATCTAGATGAAGACAAAAATATACTCTCTACCGATAGCAGCCATTTTATATTTTTAGTGATTAGCGGATGATCTGATGATGATGAGACATCGGTGGCCTCTTCAGAGACCCTAACAAAAGAGATGTCTGTAAATTGTGGTGTTGGCGAAGACAAACTTGCAAACTAGTGCGCAGAGAAAAAGTGTTCTCACAACTTGCTGCAGACTTGCTGCTAGGCTTCAAATGGCAACAGAAACTCACAGAATTAACCAACATCTGCTAACTAGCTACAGCTGATAAAATCTGCCAGTGACAGTAAGTGAAGTAAACTCCATACCTACAGCGGTAGAATGGAAAGCTTGACAGGCCTAGCAACAGTAACCAGAATATTGCTCTGTATTAAGATTTTAAAGGTGTTTGATATTTGCTTTGTGGTCACACACACACACACTTGTCAAGCATACAAAGCAATACTACATAAGTGCATAATTTATTAAGAGCCTTATATAAACACTCATGGGTGTTGAGCCAGCAATGTGACACCCCCTCCCCAAATAACACACACACACTTTTCAGCTGTGTCTTCTGGGGCTGATGATGCGCCTCCGGTTATCTGTGATTGCATTAAAAATTTAAAAACACACACACACACACACACACACACACACACACACACACACACACACACACACACACACACACACACACACACACACACACACACACACACACACACACACACACACACACACACACACACACACACACACACACACCTTTCTGGTACAGAAAAAGAGACATTGATGGAGAAGTGGATGGAGTAAGATAGACTAAAAAGATCAAATTGAATACGGTAATGGAATTTGAATGGTGCAGTTGTTATATTCATATACACTAATTTTGAGGGCATTTTTGCCTTTATATGACGAATAACTAAGGTCCAAGACACTACATCATGTTATGGATTTTTGGCAATGGAGCAAACAGGATGTTCCATTCAGTAAACTCACAATAAATTGTTTAAGTTAAACCTTCTAACTAGAGCTGGGTGATATTTTTGACCAAATAAATCCATATTAATATTGTGGCAATATTGTAGGGTTGACAATTGGGGCTTTTACAAAATATTTACACACGAGATTTTTGATAAATAATCATCAGAAATGTGGATATAATGACTAAGTGGGTAAAGGCAAATCATACAACAGCTAGAACAGTCTGGTAAGTTCAGAAAATGTCATCACTTCACTGTAATTTAAAACCAGGAAAAGACTTGTCATATCACGATATTACAATATCCAAAATGTAGGACGATATCTAGTCTCATATCACTATCGATATATTGCCCAGCCCTACTCCTAACTTAAGGCTGATTTATGGTTGTGTGGAAGCTTCACACGGAGCTTTCGCCGTAGCCTACGTAAGTGGCCTGAAGTTTATACTTGTGCGCTGGTGTGTGCGTCGAACTTTTTAAGAGAATAGCAGGGCCGGCGTGTGTGTGTGTGTGTGTGTGCGTGTGTGTGTGTGTGGTATAGCGAGGGAGAGTGACGGTGAATCGCTTCAGAGAGAGTACTCTAGAGAGGCCTACTGAGAGAAACTAAGTGTCTCCCCTGTGCTTTCTGACCACGGTCGGAAAGCTGTAGCAGGAAAAGTTATTTATAGTTGTTTATTGAAAAGGAGAACCCGGAAAGGAGTAGGGGGAAATGCAACGCTACCAAGCCACGGCCAAGTGGCGTGCGTTGCCGTAACATGTAATGTTATTTATTAGTTTTTATTTTTTTAAGAGGTGCACGTCAGGCTACAGTTTAGGGTCCGGCGTAGGGTCGGCATCTCCACGTACCTACGTATGTAGCCACGGCGTAGATTTAATGCAGAAGCATAAATTAGCCTTTAGAATCAAAGGCATGTGGGCACAGACAAGCATGCATCTGAAATATTAACACATTCCATCAAACTCACATTGTGGAAAACAATGACATACAGCAATAACCAGATATTAAGAGAGATTATAATCTCTGACTCATGTATTTGCTGAGCACACAGATTAAAATGTTCTTAAAAATGAAACTCAAACGGAGGACAGGGTTTTGTTTTTTGGAGCATCAACCCCTTACAGACACTTCACATGAACACTTTTATATCACTTCCTGTTGGCGCTGGGAGAGGAGAAGAAAAGGGTCTCGCAGTGAAAGTTGGATTTTATGGCTGAGCCTGTCTAAACAAAAAAATCCTGCCTCCACACGCACACACGATCCTTCGCCTAATCTGTTTTTGTCTCACACACATGGCAAGGCCTCCCACTAATCACAGTAATGATCCATGTGGTTTTTGTTTTAAAAAGGACACTGGGAATATAATGGAGCTGCTCTACACTAAAGAAAAACAGCACGCCTCAGTTGTTTGATTTGTAGTTTTAAACTGTATGCATACAGTTTAAAATTAGGCGTGCTGTTTTGCAGATTTTGTTGTTAGAGTGAGATAACTTTTCCTGAATGAGTTATTCAACAATTACCATTTTCCTGGAGCTTTCTTACCCATCTAACTAACAGCTGCTGATGTGCCCTTAAGCGAGACTCTTCAGTGCCATTTGCAGCTGTGTAGTTGGCTAGAAAGGTAGCATAGCAACAATTCAGTCACTGGGTTGTATGACTGCACAACAGGAAGAAATTAAATTGGCAATGTTGGTGCAACCCTTGCCATCTCAGGAAATTGGGTGCTTTTAAGGGAGTCAACCTGAGTCAGTTAATAAGAAAAATAAAGAGTATGAGGAGAGATGGAGATGAGAAATTCAAGAGAAAAAGGGTTTGTGGAAGGCAGACATGAAACTATAGAAAGTGAAAAGAAAATGCAGCAAAGGAATAAGAGAACAGATTACAACCCGTTTCAAGCTCACTTCCCCCTTCACATTTAACTGGATATTGTTCCTCTCTGATCCCCAGAGAGACCAGCAGCTGGGATTTCTAACCTGTGAACTAGTCATAGCTTCCATGGATTGTTATTATTATTATTATTATTATTATTAATGTGCTGGTTCCCAACCTTGTGGACACCAGCCCAAGGAGTTTACTGCTTTTCATTTCAGCTAATTGCTGCAGTAGCTGATTTCACTGCCATATTTTAACCAGACACAAAATAATCAATGAAATCACTTTTTCTCATTCTGCTCTACAAAGGCAAAACCCAGTGACCATATTTGGTCAAAACATTTTAAAACTGGTTTGACTTTCTGACATATATTGTACCATATAGATTAGAATAATAATAGGCCATAGAAATGCATATATTTTTTAAAATAAAAACAGTGGTTATACTATGCAGTGATTACAAAACTGAGCTTAAAAAACAAATTCCTGTTCCTGCACTGCACTTTGGATAAAAGGGAATATCAAGTTAAAGCTAGCACATAAGACAGACTTAGTGGAGAGCAGCCTCTCTGGTGCAGTATCAGTACTGGAAATCAAACAGACTGCAGATTGCGTTATTATTGAGAGTAAAGTAGTCTAACATTTTCTCATGCAAAAGTCATACAGGTGCAGAAAAAAAGGCAGCATTGCAAATGCAAAGCAGTAATATGACTATTTGTTGCGAATCAAATAATTTCAATGTATTAACCATGAATTATGGTTACATCTAGTAGGCTTTTTTATAATACTGTTCTAGTGTCAGTAAAAATTGTTTTTATAGAGTGCCCATGAGTTCTTTCACCTGGCAGTAAATTAGACGTATTTACTTGGAAGCTAAAATTTGTTTTACATGTTAAAAGTAAAAAGTGCTCAAGATTTCATGAGATTTCATTAGTGCATGGATATACTGTGCACATAGTAGTAGTAAGACAGCAATAATGCATACAATCCCAATTTCACAACAAAGCTTTCATTATCTGTGTATCATAGAGTGTAAACAAACTCATATCAGCATGGGAATTTCAGTTTCCTCAACATTCAACATCTGCCGCCCAGCCTCTCCTAAAAAACACAAAATACACACATGTTCTCATTCCTTAATGATTCATATGCTGCCTGTGAAAGGAATTCAAATACCCTCTCTTAATTATTACTCCGTTCTCTGCAGAGCATGTAAGCGGAGTGTGAGCGAGTGGGGAGTGCGAGCGGCAGGATTTTAGATGGAGCACAGAGCGGATTTTTTAAATGTTGGAGCATAATCTTATCTCCTGCTCTATCGCCCGCCCTTCTCTCCATGCCGCCAGTGCATGGAGCGATATTGAGCGGAGCATCCATACGGCTTTCAACAAGGGAGCAGAGAGAAAGAGCAGCTCTGTGGGCGAGGAGTGGAGATTCTCACTGCTCTGCTGACATGCTCTGGTGTTTTGCAAACATCCTGTGTTCTGGGATGAATGATTAATGCCAGGATCAGACTACACCATTTTTTTTGTCTTTCACAACAGTCACTGTGTCAGACATAATTCCATAAATACTTGCTGTATCTTGGACTCAAGAGTGGCAACACTCCCAAGTATGACACCGACCAGCCCCCAGACCGATCCTCGCGTGCTGTCGTCAAGATCGGAAATCTTTTAAACTGACCGTTCACCAACTGCATAGCCTATTTCTCGCATAAAATGTTTTCAGAAACACATTTTTGTGAACTATTTTTTAAAAGATTGTTTTCCAAACAAGCCGCAATTATGGTCCATTTTGAAATCGGGGAGCCCCACGTGTAGCGCTCGTCTAATCAGGTGCAGCCATCGCGGTTGTTGGAGGGTGTAGCCTGTTTTCTTTGCTTTTTAGTGGTCAGTAAAGACAAAACTGATAACTGCTGCAATGCTGAGAAGCGGGGCGATCCCTGCCTTAAAAAAGCAAACTACCATGCACATATGTGCACCACATTAAATTAATATTTAAACATGCTAGACTTTGTGGTCGTGAAGCGTCCCCGACGTTAGAACGCTGATCTTTAACTATATCACACTACAAGAAGTAAAGACATATGTTCATCGGTCCCGACCCTCATAATCGGGCAGGACTCTGAACGTTTGTGGTGACGTGTCTGTCGGGTCAAAATCGGGCTGAATTTGTGTAGTCTGATCCTGGCATGAGAGGATAGATCTGGGAGTATGCTTTTTGTTGTACATGCAAACGGGACTTTATTATCTTTACTTTTTATTATGCAACAGTTAGTTTGAGCAAACATTAAGACTAAAACCCAAAGTACACACTGACACTCACTCAAAACCTCTGTAACTGGTCTTTCTGGTTTGGAGATGCTGGTAACTGGCATGTACGAGTTCCCTTAGTGACAAAAAACATCTTTGCCATACCAGCCAGTCTTTGAGCACTATTTCTTTAGCATAAACGTACAGGGCCGCAAGGAAATATAATTCAACAAAAAAGCTGAATCATGATTATATAGGATCCCCCTAACTTACCGCTAAGCAGTAATTACCTTGAATGTGGTAAATCACCAGCATTTTGGCAGCACTTACAACTCAACATACCATCACTGTATATACATAATATGTAAATAGGAATCAAAAACCTTAAAGCATAAAAATATGCTTTGGCTAGCATTTACTCATGAGTAAGACGCATTACACCATCTGTGTAAACAGATGAATTAATTAGAAGAGGATTGTATATGTTCAGTCATACTTGGTGGGATAAATTAGAGCGGGACCATGGCTGGGAGGCACGTGAACCCAAAACTGACTAATAGTGGACCCAGTGTCTATCTTTATCTTCCAGTGTGTATACTCATTTAGAGTCGACAACAGATTATTATCTTTCTGAACTGGCAGTAAGAGAAACAAAGAAAAGATCACTGGTTTCTGATATGCTCCACTTTCTCTTTCATGTATTTGAACAACAGCATGTGCTCAACATTGGTGTTACATTTGTCAAAACAAAACTAAAAAGTTGAACAATCTAAACATGCATGATGAGTATCAGTTTGGCATTTAAACGGATAAGTGGTTTCAATTTCTATTGTTCACCTCCCACATCATCATAAACTCGCCCCGTATTCATCAGTTACTGTAGAGAGGGTTTAGAATGGGATTTAAACCAGGATGTTAACTAGGATGTGGCTGTCTGTGTGCCTGTCACAGATGGTGTTAGCAGTGGAGTTATACAATGGCAGCTAATTTAACAAACATTTTCCATTCTCTTAATCTTCCCTCTCTCTATCCATCTCGCAGATCCGGGTGTACATCAACTCCATAATGGATTCCAACTCCATAAGGGATTCCAACTCCATAAGGGATCCCAAGGAGTCTCGCAATCTGGACCTGATTGCCTTGCGCTTCATCTCCATTAACTCCATCATCGACCCCTGGGTCTTCATCCTCCTCTCCCCCAGCGTGCTGCACTTTTGCTGGGCTTCGGTTTGCCGGGACAGCCTGGAAACCTCCAGGGGTTCCATTTTTAAATTATCGATTGCCAAAGGGAATTCTCCGGCTAACCTTGAACTGTCTCGCCCACCCTTGGAGCATTTTCACTCTGTGGAAACTCTATGACCATAACAGTAGCTTATTATTTCATATTTATTGTTCACTGAATTGGATAGCGTGCCCTCCTTAGTGATCATGTGAAGCGGAGAGGTTTCGTGGACCACGACATCCCTCTCCTGTGGGTAGGGTTTATCGATTTACAGTATATGAATGTATTTCCATTAGATCATGGCCCTGTCTGTCTAACTGACAAACATTTTAACCAGTTCTTTCAGCTGGTGGGCGCCTCTTTTCATTTACTGGGCGTTTCCATTCACTCCTAGCATTTCAGCTAAGTGTATGCATGTGGAATGCACCTTCTCTACAGCGTCAGGGCTCGACATTAACACTTTAAGGGGAAGTAAAGTCTGTGTTCGGGCAAGTGGAATGCCTCATGCAGCTGTCCGATCGGACAAGTGAAAAATAAATGTAATCTTGTGAGTGAGAGCTGCAGCTTAGCAAGCTAATCCAGTAGCACAAAAAGGCCAAAAATTAAAACCTTTTATTGAACAACTGTCACAAATTTATACAGTTTTATTACAAATAGTTTTGTTTTTTTTTGTTTAAAAAGGGAAAATGGGTGTAAGAATATTTCCTTTTACGTTTTCTAAGTTTATATCAGCAGTCGCTGATGGAAAAATTGACTAGATACAGCAACGTCACAAGTTGATACTTCATTTAAATTTAGTTTTATTAGCCATAAAGTGGTTAAAAATACAGCCTCTCATTTGCCACATACTGTCAGTGTTCTTATATCGTTCTGGATAAAGGCTTTCTTAATACCCATGTTAATCATCTCAATGATTCTCGTGATAAAAGCAAAAGGTCAAAAACACTGCACACAATAGGTGAAAAAGCCAGAGGCCCAGAAGCCCCTGTTCCGTTCAGTAATTGAAGGAATCCATTAGAATTGCCCAATCTATTTAATTACTACAGGTTAATAGTATGTTTTGTACGTTAATAGATTATAATGTTGATTTTATTAAAATTTTCCATTTCAGACAAGGAAGTAAAACATCTCGAGCAGGTGGCTGAAAAAGCTTGATGTCAAGCCTTGAGCTGTGTATTTTAAGTGTGAAAGCTCAACATTTTGCCTCCTTTGCTGCTTATGTTTTATGCCAATTAAATTAATGAAATGAAAAAGGCTGCTGATGGGAGCTGGAGAAAGAAAGACTTAATTCTGTGAGGACCTGGAATAGACAAAATGCAAGTGCTTTTGTCTACATTGTATTAAGACAAAGACGTTTGGTTGAGAAGCTTGTGCATGGAGATGTGACAGAATGCAACCTACTAAAGATATTTAGCTATCAAGAAAGGAGGTAACCAGTGACTTAAGGCCTTGCTGTTGATGCCTTCTCTGATTCAAATGCTGCTTTTCCAAACAGTTGTTACTGGGCCACCAACATTAACATGTGATTGTATTATAGCTGTCAAAAAAAAGAAAGAAATCATGCCTAGAGTCCAGGAAGCTTGGCTAGATATAGACATACAGATATAGAAAATGAGGACTCAAATATATGATATTTGGGGAATGACTCTCTTTTAAACACTTCATCTTTACATTATCTTATCACCTCTGAGCTTCTTAACACCTGACTCTAACCCGTGGTCTGCTTTGGTAACATTTCCCCTCACACTCCTACCAAATTCCTGCTGGAAAGGTCAAAGGGCAAGAAGCCTGGAGAGACCAGATAAGTCAAAACTTCACTCGCAGTGGGTGGGAGCAAGAAACAGAAAAGGTTATGTTCATGATATACATTTAATTCATATGTACATGTACAGTATGTAGCATATACTATTCTATAACATTTTATAAAAAGATTCATATGAGACTACAGTTACCTTTTGACTTGAAAACTTCTGCTTCTTATATAATTAACAGCAGAGAGTAAATATTCTTGCATAATCTGGCTGTAATTGTAACCCTTATGAAAAATGAACGATAGCACACTTCACTTTTATCCATCGACTTTACAACCAAGGTGCCATTTGAACTGCATAGGTTTTATTAGGGAACAATGTTATTTTTGTTCAATGTGTGTCTTTCCAGACGACCACCATTCATATGGGACACAGGACGTCCACTTAAGTTGCTGCTAATAGCCCAGATGAAAAACGTCATGGTTTAAGGCTCTAATCCCATCCATGTTTAAATGCCAACTAAAGCAAAGCCAAAAAACACTGGTTTTATTACATAGTTCATTACATTATAATGACTAACTGACTTGTTGAAATCAGATGACCAGGGAGTTTCCTGGAAAAAGCAGGTCATTTTCTCCACTAACTTTGTACACTGGTAAAAGTTACACATGATGGATTCATACTGGTTTAAATGACACAACACCATGGGGAATTAAAAGTAGTACAGCACCTCTTCCTTTTAAATGATTCAAATTCAAACAGGGCTATATAATAAGCTACTACACTTTTTTGCGGGATTTCCGGTCATAAATCTCTCAAAATAGAAAAACAAGTTTCAAGAAAGCGTTGGTTCCTCATTTGTGTGAAATGTGAGAAAAAGAAAAAAACTACAAGTTCTCAACTATCTGTCATTTTAGAGGATGCCAGAAAATGTGTAATCATCAGGTAAACTTTGGGGCTGTAAGCCTTTTTTGGAAAATGTGTGTGCGTGTGGGTGTAGTGACAATATATTGTTTGGCTTTTGTGTTGTGAGAACAGCTGTTTATTGCCTCCGTTGGTCTGTTGTTGTTTCTGAGCTCAGCATCAAAATGTTCAGTATTTATGACAGTGGCTTACAGCTTCCTGTGGGTGTTGTGTGTGAGTTTTGCTTCTGTGTGTGATTGTGTGTGTGCGCTGGTGCTTTTTTCGGTTGTGTTTATGTGTGTGTATGAATATGTTTGCAAATATTCAAGTTCCCATAAACAACTTGTGTGTCCACAGGCCTACAATAGGTGCAAGCTTGTGTATGTGTTTATGCTAGTGTGTGTGTGTGTGTGTGTGTGTGTGTGTGTGTGTGTGTGTGTGTGTGTGTGTGTGTGTGTGTGTGTGTGTCAGACAGCACTGAAATGTAATGTCAAACCGTATCTATCTGGATGTATTGTACTCTGTAATGATAAAGTACTGTAGATGAAACTGAATGCACTGAGTGTGTATGTGTATGTTTTATGGCTTGTGTAAATAAACATCTCATTCACAACATACTGTATTCTGTCCGACCCGATGCCCACCCACCCACACCCACACCCAGTGGATGGGTTCCAGATGTGGAGAATGCAGGCACATCTTTCAATTAGACGTGCGCGTTTCAGTTTCTGCAGGTCTGCCTTCAGGAATTTTCCCTCCACGTCACTTTGTTTGTGGGTTGTTTTGCATCATTTGAACAAACTGCTGTGCTTTAACCTAAGTAGGCCAATGTACTGAGGGAGAGTACGGGCCACATCAGCCTATGTGGTCCTTTTGACGCAAATTATAGTCCGTATCAGCACACAGGAAATCAAGAACTGTCGAGCTCATCTGTTTTGCCTGCAGCCACAGCTTTAAGATCAAAATGTGTCCATTGTTTTGGTGTTTTTTCTTCATTCCTGACACTTTATTACCATAAGCCAATTCAAATTATTAATGGTAATTAGAAACATCTATTAACAGTTACTGTCAAATTAAAATGCCTAAAAAGGAGATTTTTTTTGACTGCACTCTTTCATTTCTTATGTTTAGCATCAGGGAAGGGATGTAAATGAATATGAATTATTATTATTATATGAACAGACAATGCACTTTGAACAGATTCAAACAGCATGAGATGAATTTGCCACAGACATCACACTGCCTTTTTTATAGTCATAACTCAGCTAAATCAACACACACACACTCTTTGAGCTGTCAGATTCAGAGCAACACACACACACACACACACACACACACACACACACACACACACACACACACACACACACACACACACACACACACACACACACACACACACACACACACACACACACACACACACACACGCTTTGAACTGTCAGATTCAGAGCATTTCTTCAGCGAATCAACAGTGCAGGTGATTGTTGTCTGTACAGTGAGAAAAGGAATTGCTAGTAGCCAAAGCAGCATGACTATCCACAAAACAAAAAGGCTACAGACTAAATACTACAGACTATAGTTCAATATTCAGACATTGAGCGAGGTTCATGTTCATGAGGATGATCACATTACTGAGATATTTGGTGTTTTGCTTTTCACATTCAATCCATTGTTTCCTGTGGGAAAAGAGATGACCACACCAAACACCAGAAATGTATTTCGTTATCAGACTCAATCACTGAGTGGAGATCCGTCACTCGTGCACTTCACCATTTTGTCGTGACTTCTGCAGATTTACCTGTCAAATGATTCTAATCTCATGGAGTGTTTTATCTCTATTCCTTTCTCCTCTCCTCTTGCTACATGTCCTCTACTCTCGTCGCACCATTACTGAGTGAATGTGCAATAATCCAATTTATCAAGAGTTATGATTCAGGATAATGCATTAGCACCATTGTTAAACTGAAGAAATGATAAATATGTAAATAAAGTGGTTTTGTAAAAATCTAAAGCTCTCTCTCCTTTAAAATTGTTATAAGCATGTAAATGTATTTGGGATTAAACTCTGGAAAAGCATCTGGCTTCTAGTTTGACTCAAGTTATTTAATGGAGAGTTCCTGTGTCTTTGCATGCTTTTTAGATGAGTCACAGGTCTGTCCTCTGCTCTAAGCATCAGATCAACACAATTAAGATACACAAAGTAGCCACATGGCTGACAGTAGCTGTTGGAGATGAGTGCATAGGGATCTACTTCATGTACAAGCTGTCGGCTAACCAAACTAGCTGCACACCAAATGAATGCAAATGTTGCCTCAATGTGTTTAATAAACAACTTTATATGGCGATGATATAACAATGTTGTGGTCACAGTTAATTGCACTGCCCCCATGTGGCCAAAAAAAATAAAAAATAAAAAAAATCAATGAATGCAAGATCAAGTACAATTTTGACTTAATTATTTTCACACTGTAGTGCTGATACACTTATATACAGGATTTTAGTAGTTTTTCTCCACAAATGTTGAACATTGAATCCAATTCACATGCACACAAAGTAATCATACATATATTGTATAATGGTCTATTATATTTGTTCTATAGGTTAAAGAACAGCCACTCATAGAAAAAGTTAGACAATAAGAGCATATTAAACAATTCCACAATTCAACAGTCATAAATCTTAGGTATAAAAAACAAATGTTACCTAAAATGTATTCAGTGATACATGAGATACGACTAGGCTCACACTAAACAGCTGTGCTGCCTGGTCAGAGTCCAGATAATAATGTCCTCCATCAATAATCATCACCATCAATGATCAGCATCAACCTACCTACTACGCTCACACCACCTACAATCAAACTGTGGCCATTATGGAATAACAGGATCAAAGTGTTGAGTCAGACTCAAACGTGCACCGTCGAAAGCGCGCGTCATTTGATTACAGTTTGACAAGAATGTTATTTCCCATTATCATTAGGCTACCCATAGCTCACTATATATCCTGCTTACTTTCTGTCAATTAATGTCCCACCAATAAACAATTACGTCCAACTGACCAACCAGACATCAGGAACACGTCAGCTATAACTGGGTTTATTCTACATAATTTATTAGGTGATTCATTAACCCTGTCTGTTTAATTGGATAATGTTGTGTCTTGATTAGGTCAGAGGAAGGAAGGAGCTAATGTGTGGTTGTGTTTGTATGTGAGAGCGTGCACATTTCTTTGCTGATTTCAGATAGTGGCACCATAATATTGGAGGCAGACGGACAAAGGAGTCAAAGGGATGTTTATGATGTAGTATTAGTTTTCAGTGTTGGGGGGGGGGGGCGCTCAAGGTTTGGTTTTGGATCTCACCTAGGGGGTCCCTTTAGAGCAGTGTTTCTCAACGGGGGTGGTACCACCCCCCAGGGGGCGTTCAGAAGATGATATTTTAGGATAAGCAATATCCTTTGGGGCGTTTGTTTGAAAGCTAGTTTATTAAGATTTACAATGACAATACATGTTTACACTTTAAACTACCTGCAAAAACCAGTGGTCTGCAACATTAAAACCTGCCAGTTCACGGCACTGCGACTGGACGAGACGGTGGATCATAACTCTTCTTCTCTTCTGTGCTTCTGTCAGCTTAGTTTGGCGCAGCTCCACGCTGCCTTCATGGAAACGGGACGTCAAAGCATAGTCTTAAATGAGCTCTGTACTACGTGAAGCTACGTTCAGATAAAAAATTTTTAAAAAGCAATCGCCGCAGGGTGGTGCGACATCCTGTTGTGTTCTTTAACCTCCCAATGTTGCACAAGTAGACTTTATATTTCACAGTAACAGTTTTTCGTCAGATCTTGTATAGAACCCAACGTTACCTGAAGGCAGCTTCATTTCACGGAGAAAGAGAGAAAGAAAAGAGACGAGCAAGAGACATTGACTGTGCTTTGTTGTTTGGCAAACATTTAGCTGTTCCCCAAACTCCCGGGCAGTTCAGGGCTTGTGTTTGGTGTTTTAAAACTTTCTTATGGAAGCGATAGAGGCAGTGATGTCACTATTTACTGTACGGGATTCTCACACCTCCACAAAACACAGCGCGATGTGGGGTTGCGTTTCTCCAAACGTATTTTTCTGCTATTTACTCGCAAGACAGGCAATAGCAAACCTAGACTATTCTAAGCATCAACAAATGGCTCTCACTAACTTTCAAAGGTTGTAAACTTATTTCCATTTGGAAGTAAATCCTTCTGCTTTTACCCCTTGATAAGTGCCAGCTTGTTTTGCATTGGAACAATTCGATTATAGATTTAGATTTGAATGAAAAATAGATTTGAATGTTAAATTGCTAGCTGTTTCTGACTGGCTACTGTACAATAATCAAAGTTTGAATGTTACATATCTAGTTATTCTGATTGGCTGCTGTTATTTAAATTGAATGTCAAATGGTTGCTTTTTTTTTTTTTTAAACGCCTGTAAATATAATTTCTATATTCACATGGGTTTTTGACACCTGGGAAACTAATAAATATGTTGATTGTCATTCAATGATATGATTTTTTGAGATAATAGTAACAACAATAATAGGCCTAATATTAGGGCGTAATCATTAATATTTGGGCCAACTAGCCACATCTACAACTTATTTGATGGGGGGGCGTTAGGGACCTGGATTATGGATAGGGGGGCGCTGGCCCAAAAAAGGTTGAGAACCACTGCTTTAGAGTTACTGCAGGGGGGTCTCCATATTATTGTTTGATCATTTTTTTGAAGAAAAAAAAAGTCTTTACTTTTGTTTTTTACAGTTCAAATGTCATTTTTGAACAACATGATGGATAATCAACAAGTCAACCATTACAAAAAGTATCCATATCTGTCTTCTGATCTGCCATCTCTTCAAGGAGAAGTTTGTGTTTTGGGTTAAAGGAAACTTCTTAGTCATATCCAAAGACTTTTACAGTCTGCCCAAAGCTGTTGAGCTTAACAACATTTTTAGTTTTTGTAGATTTGAATCGGTTTCCTTATTAGTCACACTGAAGTCTGTTAACAACTTTTGATATTCCGGTTACATAAAACGGCCCACGCACACACAAGTTGTATAATGACTTTTCCTATTTCATATGCAGACCGTCATCCTCTCTAGTTCTGAGAAGGACAATGTGTTAGACAGATGAAATGCCACAGGTTCCTGTTACAGCGCAAAACTTTACGTCTGCCAGGCCTGAGCTTCTGTCAAAAACAGTATTCTCTGATAGTTCTCATTGTTGTACAAAAAAGAATTACTGAAGTGAACACATCTTAACTTTTTATCCTAATTCTACTACAGTTTTAAACAACTTACTAAAACAATATTAAAAGAGAGTTGCCTGTATCTTCTCTCTGCAGCCATCAGCTGATGCATGATCTAGAGGTAAAAGCAACTTTTGAGCAAGAAGTCACCAGGTCATCATGCAGACAGGAAATTAAAGCTTTGAGGTCCGATCAAAAGGCACATTAGCATCTTGTGGTTGACTATAGTGGTGTTTAATTGTTTTACATAGTTTCATCTGTGCTACTATCAAGCTCTAATCTTCTTTAGTATTTTATATTAATGTTTGGGAACGCAGTTAGAACTGATGCAAGACTGGAGTGGATGTCATATGTCTGCTTTGTGTGTGTTAATGGGAGTGGAGATACAAAAGAAAAATTAAGTCTTATAGTCTTCAAAACACATTTTCTAACAATTAAGACAATGCTATCTCAACTGCAGTTGTGTCAGTCACAATCTAGATAAGCCAACATAACCAATCAGAAAGTCGGGTCTGCAACAAAAAGGGTTAAAAAGTCTTTGTTGCTGTGCTTTTCCAGCCCGACTTTAGATATCCACTTGAAAATCAGCTTCTTCACCCTAATTATATTGAAGGAACATTCTTCTCGTAATAGCCTTTTAAAACTGCTTCATTTGTCCTCATGGCCTTTTCTCACAGAAATCACATCCAGTCACATTGTAAGGATATTTGCAACCACAAAATTGAGAGCTGACTTAAATGCTGCACTCGTTCTCATCAAAATCCAACTAGGGGGCTTCCTAGTTGAGTGTCCCTAGATAGCAGATAAATACCGTAAAAGGATTCTTTTAGCAAACGACATGAAAAAGCTGCTGGTTACTAAGAGTATTATAAAGGCCTATACAACAGTTGATGCCATCTCCTTTGTCTTCAATCAACAGAAGCCTTACACAGGCTCTTAGTATCATGACAATGCTAAGCTTAGCCACAATGATTCAGCCATTCTGCTATAGTAATTTAGCAGCTTTACAGAAACACATTTGCTAAATTAAAAAAGGGACAACACACGATAAGTATTGAACTTTTCAAAAAGATTAACACTTATATCTGTTCTATGTCCAGCTAACTAGCTTACTGGGGGAGTGACCTGGCATTACTTCCAAAGTCATGGAGCACATCATAAACTACACTACTTTATTTTGTGAGGTCACAGTTACGATGGAAAAAAGCCCCATTTAGGACTGACAGTGTGGGAGCCAAGATGCTCCCATTTCAGAGTTTAGGCTACATTATCAGCTCTGTCCATCAATGGGTCAGCTGGCGACTGTAACCATAATAAGCTGATATTACAATTATCTAGCTATTTACTGCTGATAAAATAGGCGATAGCTATAAATGAGGAGCCTGCTTTTGTCTACTTCTGTGTGAAATTAAAGACTCATTGTTTCAAATATTAGCCTAATAAGTTATTGTAAACTGCATATGTGCCGTGCTAGAATGGAAAGCTTGACAGGTGTAGCAACAGTAACTAAGGGGATGGGGCTTAGCAGACAGCCAATCATTGTATTGTTCCTCCAGCTGTGAAGATAACCGGCTTGAGTGCAGGATGTTACTCAAGTGTAAAAATTATCGCCAAAATATTTTGTGGAAAGGATGTTCAACATCTGTTTTGTGTCTCTGTCTCCTAGCTTCTGAATGGCTATCGAGGGATTTAGGAAGGATAAAAAAAAATAAAAAATAAGAGCAAAACTGACCAAATTAATGTAGCCTATGTTTTTCTCCTTACTTAGTCAGCATCCTTATTTTCAAACTTGCTAACATATTTATGGGGTCGAAGCACACATGCACATTTAGAATAGTAAATACAGCAGATGTACATGCATGTACAACACACATGTATGCATAAATACACTAGTTAATTTGACAGAGTAGGCAGTTAGCGTGTCACAATCCCACAAAAAACTCATTTTAGGGGTATTGGTATTGTGATTTTTTTAAACAATACCCAGCCCTACATATATTAGGGCTGCACAATTTATCGTTTTTCATCGCAATATAAACGGGCGCAATAAACACATTGCGAAACATGGACTCCTAACTCCTAAATGTCCACAATTAAATCTCTCTCTCCCTCTCCTTCTCCTTCCCCCCCACCCCCTCCCCCCTCTCCCTCTCGCTCTCTCCCCCTCCCTAATTGGCTACAAAACCTGTTTGCCTACTTTGTCTGTTGAACTTTACCTGTTAAGTTTGTGTAACAATGTGCCTGGTTGAGCATGCGCCCCATGTACTAAAGGCACAGTCCTTGACGCAGCAGCCGCGTGTTCAATTCTGACCTGCGGCCCTTTGCTGCATGTCATTCCCACTCTCTCTCCCCCTTCACTGATTACAGACGCCGGTGATTCGGTTTAAGAAACATGGCTGTGTGTACCACATGTTTATCTTCACAACACTGATTAGTTTGACATGTTCCTGGTCGTTTTTTATGCTAATAATATGAAATCACAGATATGACATTAACTAAATGACTAATCCTTGCCAAGAAGTTGATAATAAGAGCTTGAGCGACAGCAGTGTGGTTTGCAGCTGTAGTTGCAATCCGTTCTTTGAGGAATTAAATCAGAGATGGCGGCACTGTGTACCCCTACAGGATACATCTGTTCAGAGAGCAAAGTACAAAAACAGTTTCGGGGCATGAACAACACAGTTGAAGTCCAGAGAAACTGGCAATAGCAAGTGGCCAAAGTTGACTTGGTAAAAGGTGTGTGTGTTTGTGTATGAGAGTTGATGGGGTGAGAAGTCATTGGTCTCGACATGTCTCGTCTAGGGGAGAAGTTGTGTCTGTACAAAACGACAGCTATAAGCAGTTTGCACAAAAGCTGGAAAAATAAGAACTGAAAAACTTGACTTTTGCCATTTGAATGCCTAAACGTCTGAATTTTGGAGATACAGGACCTTCTTGGTAATTACATTATTATCACTGTTTCAGAGTTGTGCGTCTTCTTCCTCCGTCTCAGGTCTGAACACATCCAGTTTCACTCTAACATTGTTTAAATTTCCTCCCCTTCCCTGCTCTGACTATTTAAAAGCTGCACTTGTTCAGCTACAGTATTTTCTTAAGCCTATACTCAGTGTAACAACTGCACATCTCCTGAGGTCATGCATCAAAGTATCTGCTGTAGGCGATCCCGAGTCACTGCTCTGTGGTGAAACAGCCCGTCTCCATACCTGCTCTTTGTGAATAGCAATGGGCTAATACCTGGAGCAAAGGCAGCTTCTTCCTGTGAGGAAAACTCTCGTTTTATTTCGCTTTCTGTTCTTCTATAAACCAACAACTCCTGTGAGATTCTCTGCTAGGTCAAAGGGGAAACAAAATCAGCAAACAGTCCAACATTATCAGACGTCTTTCTCACTGGGTGCACATTTTTGTGCACATGGGAGTGTGTTTGTTCTGTATGTGAGCCAACCGTGAGTCTTGTCAGGACCTGCTTAAATTTTACTTTATAATCCTGGTAAACGGGCAGAGCTAGGAACACACCCACCCACACACACACACACCCCCCCCGGGGACAAATCCCGAAGGGAAAGCACACAAAGTGAGAGGTTTGGAAAGTTGTTTTCCCTCTTTAACCAAACTGTTTCAGCCAAACTAAACCAGTTAGTTTAGTGCTGGGATCATTATATCGTATCACTTTCTGAAATAAATACCAGGATCTATAGTCTACTGAAGGAAAGTATTTGTCTTCTTCAGAGACTGATGGCAGACGGATGCTGCTGAGCTCTTCCTACTGATGTTTTTGTGGCCACGCTAGGGCTGAATCGATCTTATTAATCGCAAGTTGCGTTTCCTTTCCAAACCACAGAAATTATCAAAGATAAATGAAGCCACAGAGCTATGGACAAGATTTTTATTTTAGCTTTAGCTCTCATATCCAGGATGTAGGATGTGTTCAAATTATCTCCATGGATTCAGTTAAAATAAAAAAAGAAGAAAAAAAAAACTGATGGTTGTTATTCAGCTGGTTGATAAAATTTAAACTGCTTTGGACAAATGACATTATGTTTCATTTTTTTTCCACATATTTCAAGGGAGATCATGTCATCATGACTGATTTAAAAAGAACCACAGAGAGCTGGGAGTTTTTCCATAGATAATCGGCTGATAGTAGAAAATTATAACCGGCCTGACATGTGACCGGCTCAGTCTTCCCACGCTCCGTTCAGCCTGGCCGGAAACACGACCACGTCATTCAACTTTACAGCTAACTCAGAACAGCAATGTGATTTCTAACTGCACGCTCAAATGTTCTCTGATTGGATGAGACCGCAGACTTTCAGCCATCAGCTGCTGTCTCTTATTTGCTGTGTGTGTGTGTGTGTGTGTGTGTGTGTGTGTGTGTGTGTGTGGGGTTATTTCCTGGCATCATGTGTCAGCGAGTTGCGTAATCGGCGTCTGGTTTTAATTTCACACACACACATATTCACTTTGCCTCCATCTGCCAGCTAGCTTAGATGTTTTGTACTGCATTTCCCAGAAATCACCAGTCAGTCAATCAATCTGACGCAGCACCAGCACTGTGACGTAAAAAAAAAGTTAAGCCCATTTCTGCAGAGCAAAGAAAATTACATGAAATAAAGAAAACAATTGTGATAAGCCCACATCCTATAACTTACTATCTTATAATTTATTATTTATTATTCATAACTTCACTTACCAAGAGTATTTCTATTTCTACCATGCATCTTTTTATCATGTTTTTCTAGCTAAAATGAGCTTCCACAGTGTTTCTTTTCTTTGGCTTCATTTTTGTATCTATATCTAACTATCAGGGACATGCAAAGGTATGGGCTATTGTTGCCCGGGCAACTGCCCTTTTGCCCTGATTGGCTTAGCTGCCCCTCTGTTGAAAAAGCCCAAATAAAGAGAGGGAGAGAGACAGAAAGAGCT